>NW_027070028.1:383651-462439 GCF_002906115.3 Quercus suber
TAAAAGGTAGATTTAGCCCGATACTCAACAGCTGCTCGATAGATAACCTATCTATCAAGATTTATGAAAATCAGTTTTTTAGATCTGATTTCACATCAATCTGTGTATACATGTTTGAGCTTTCTTTTCTCACAACCCTAAATATATATAAGGATTATTTTAAGGGCAGTAAAAGGTTGCGCAAGTGTGAGGTAAAGTTTTGTTTATGCAAACTGTGACCGAAGATAGAATTTGCCCCAGTTCATCTTTCTTTTGAAGAAGCTGCTGCGTTTGTATGCCATTGGGTTTTGTAACCAAGGAGCTTTGTGATCTTCATCGTGTTGATGAATTGAAGAACTTTGCAGCCAACATCATTCTCAAGTTGGTGAGTGAGTCACGTACTGAGATCCGCGTATCGATTAGTTAGTCATGTATTGGAAGCTATGCATTGAAAAGAAGAGATTGTCACTACAGAATAAGTTCAATTGGGTATTGGGTTAAAGGTTCAACTGTAAATTGGTATAAGGTACTAGAATTCCTTTACTTGTAACCGCTTGTTATGATAATAGTGAATTCTCGAGAGTGGTGACTTTAAAGTCACTCGTTGGGGTTTTTGGCCTGGAGGTTTTCTCCATTTGTAAACAAATCACTTTGTCGACTTTATTTTTTGCTGTATATTAACTTAGTTGGTAATTTGTTTGTGTTACCACACATTTTGCATGTTAATTGAATTAATTAGTTAACTTGGTTAAATCAATTGACTAATTTATCACAATGGATCAATACATTCTTGACCTATCAAATGTCATAATTTCATTTATCACTTTTCAAAACTAATAATGTCAATTCTATTAGGTGATGCGTGCGCATGTTACAATGATAATGGAGATCACTTCATGATATTTTCTTTAGAATTGACCTTTGTATTTTAGTGCATTTTTGTCTTAAAGTTTAAGAACTAGTCATAATTAATCATCACAATCATTTAGTCCTAGATTTCAAGAATTCTTCTTGTCTTTTGAAATTTTTTGTGACTTAATCTTTCAATCGATGGTTTGATTTTAGCACTGAAAAATCAAAATGTTGTTTGAAATTAAGTTTTTGTTCATCTAACAACTCAAATAACATTTTTACCACATTATTTTATTTTTGATTCATGAACCGACCTTCAGTTATAAAATGGGGTGTTCACATTGGATCAAACACGAATTGTCAGCTAAAGAACCCTACGCGAGTTCAACCTGATTTATTAACCAACCCATGTCTAACTTGATTAATTAAACCATCCCAAATCCACTAGGCTCATCAACCTTCAGAAGCCCAACATTCAGATCACCCAGTTTAGAGCAAACTTAACTCATGCTTTAGCCTTGTATTAAAAACTAAAACTAAACTAAACACTTCGTTAGTGTAAAAAAGCCACTTTATAACATTTTAGCATTTAACAACTAAAAAAGCCATTTTATAACATTTAACACATCACTTTACAATACATCCAATATCAATTTTTTTTTTTTACCACTTCATTTAAATATATATATATATATTTTAAATTCTTCCCCTCTCTCTCTGTCTCTGTCTCTCTCCCTTTGTCTCTCTTTCTCTTCATTAATTGAAGTGGTAATAATTTTTTTTTTTAATAAAGATTTCAGCTACAGTAGAATGTCAAAGATGACATTCTACTGTAGCAAAAATGTTAAAACTTTTAAGTATAGCACCCTTAATGTAGTGTGTGTTTTTTAGAATCGGATGTTAAAAAATAGCATATTTAGCATTTGAAACCTTTGACGAGAATGATCTTAGGGAGACATCAAGATTATCTTTAATATGTTATATTGAGACACCATTCAATCTAAAACTTTAAGCTTATGAATTTGGAAAAAGTTGTATTATATTTGAATATTGATTGTACCCCCATCCAAACTCTATTTGTAAAAGGGATCACCATTATCCATCTTAATGATCTTGCCACCTTCTACTATCACTTATTAGGAAGATAATGTCTTGGAAAAATTTCACGTGAAGCCTTAATATATTAGAACATTACTTATCTCAAGAACTTAATTTTATGGTTCGAGTTCAATTATGCAAAGTATTTTTCTAAGTTTCTTTACTTTGCCTCAATTGAAAATTTCACTCATATATGTATATCCCATATTTTTGTCACATTTATTAAGAAAAGTGAGTCTTTGTTGCATAGGATTTTGTTAAAACTAAAAACACACACACACTCTCTCTCTCTCTTCGGATACTTACTACTCTATTTTTTAATTAAGTAAAAATTGAAAGTATTCAACCCTAGATCTAATTTTACCGCTACTTACTACACCATGATTCTTGAGATTTTTCCCCTTCTATATTATGGGAAATAATTATACACTTTTTTTTTTTTTTTTTTTGGTTCCGACCAAAAAATTTGTTCTTTTGGAATTTGGGGATTTTATCCTATGGCCAAGAAAGCCATTGGTACATGACAAAAACATTTTAAAGGCATCTTGTTTAATATATTTACTTAGCACATTCTACTTTAATCCCATTAAAACTCTAAAGATCATATGATGTAGGTGAAAAGCCACAAAATAGAACACATCTTCTTTAAGATGATAGTCCTTGAATCTACAGAGAGAATTCTAGAATTCACTAAAAAAATAAAGGATAAAACTCTCTGAAATTTTATTAATGAGAAAACTGATTTGCGACTATAATACACTTAAATAGAGGGGGGGAAAAAAGAAAGAAAGAAAGAAAGAAAGAAAGAAAGAAGAAGAAGAAGAAGAAGAAGAGAAGAAGAAGTCTTAGGGTTACTATGAAGCTCTTAGAAAGCTAAAAATCACTCCTAGGGTAGTTAGAAAATCCTAACTCATGTTAAACAAGAAATTAGGCTAGAAAATAGGAAGATTAGCTAAATACTACAAAATTGAGAGTGTAAGGGCGAGGATTGGTTCAGAGGCCAATTGATTTGGACAATGACACAATAGGCCCACAACAATGAATTTGTTAAAGAGTGAGTTTGAAGTTGAATGTTTAGTGAGTCCAGTAAGAAACAATTTGGGTTAGCTTGAGCTAGGAGTGACTGTAAACAATGAGTTGAGAAAAAAAGTTCTCCTTGGTCGAGTCTGAGGATGGTTTGTTCTTGAATATATTCATACCCCAAATTCCAAAAGAACAAATTTTTTGGTCGGAACCAAAAAAAAAAAAAAAAAAAAGTGTATAATTATTTCCCATAATATAGAAGGGGAAAAATCTCAAGAATCATGGTGTAGTAAGTAGCGGTAAAATTAGATCTAGGGTTGAATACTTTCAATTTTTACTTAATTAAAAAATAGAGTAGTAAGTATCCGAAGAGAGAGAGAGAGTGTGTGTGTGTTTTTAGTTTTAACAAAATCCTATGCAACAAAGACTCACTTTTCTTAATAAATGTGACAAAAATATGGGATATACATATATGAGTGAAATTTTCAATTGAGGCAAAGTAAAGAAACTTAGAAAAATACTTTGCATAATTGAACTCGAACCATAAAATTAAGTTCTTGAGATAAGTAATGTTCTAATATATTAAGGCTTCACGTGAAATTTTTCCAAGACATTATCTTCCTAATAAGTGATAGTAGAAGGTGGCAAGATCATTAAGATGGATAATGGTGATCCCTTTTACAAATAGAGTTTGGATGGGGGTACAATCAATATTCAAATATAATACAACTTTTTCCAAATTCATAAGCTTAAAGTTTTAGATTGAATGGTGTCTCAATATAACATATTAAAGATAATCTTGATGTCTCCCTAAGATCATTCTCGTCAAAGGTTTCAAATGCTAAATATGCTATTTTTTAACATCCGATTCTAAAAAACACACACTACATTAAGGGTGCTATACTTAAAAGTTTTAACATTTTTGCTACAGTAGAATGTCATCTTTGACATTCTACTGTAGCTGAAATCTTTATTAAAAAAAAAAATTATTACCACTTCAATTAATGAAGAGAAAGAGAGACAAAGGGAGAGAGACAGAGACAGAGAGAGAGGGGAAGAATTTAAAATATATATATATATTTAAATGAAGTGGTAAAAAAAAAAAATTGATATTGGATGTATTGTAAAGTGATGTGTTAAATGTTATAAAATGGCTTTTTTAGTTGTTAAATGCTAAAATGTTATAAAGTGGCTTTTTTACACTAACGAAGTGTTTAGTTTAGTTTTAGTTTTTAATACAAGGCTAAAGCATGAGTTAAGTTTGCTCTAAACTGGGTGATCTGAATGTTGGGCTTCTGAAGGTTGATGAGCCTAGTGGATTTGGGATGGTTTAATTAATCAAGTTAGACATGGGTTGGTTAATAAATCAGGTTGAACTCGCGTAGGGTTCTTTAGCTGACAATTCGTGTTTGATCCAATGTGAACACCCCATTTTATAACTGAAGGTCGGTTCATGAATCAAAAATAAAATAATGTGGTAAAAATGTTATTTGAGTTGTTAGATGAACAAAAACTTAATTTCAAACAACATTTTGATTTTTCAGTGCTAAAATCAAACCATCGATTGAAAGATTAAGTCACAAAAAATTTCAAAAGACAAGAAGAATTCTTGAAATCTAGGACTAAATGATTGTGATGATTAATTATGACTAGTTCTTAAACTTTAAGACAAAAATGCACTAAAATACAAAGGTCAATTCTAAAGAAAATATCATGAAGTGATCTCCATTATCATTGTAACATGCGCACGCATCACCTAATAGAATTGACATTATTAGTTTTGAAAAGTGATAAATGAAATTATGACATTTGATAGGTCAAGAATGTATTGATCCATTGTGATAAATTAGTCAATTGATTTAACCAAGTTAACTAATTAATTCAATTAACATGCAAAATGTGTGGTAACACAAACAAATTACCAACTAAGTTAATATACAGCAAAAAATAAAGTCGACAAAGTGATTTGTTTACAAATGGAGAAAACCTCCAGGCCAAAAACCCCAACGAGTGACTTTAAAGTCACCACTCTCGAGAATTCACTATTATCATAACAAGCGGTTACAAGTAAAGGAATTCTAGTACCTTATACCAATTTACAGTTGAACCTTTAACCCAATACCCAATTGAACTTATTCTGTAGTGACAATCTCTTCTTTTCAATGCATAGCTTCCAATACATGACTAACTAATCGATACGCGGATCTCAGTACGTGACTCACTCACCAACTTGAGAATGATGTTGGCTGCAAAGTTCTTCAATTCATCAACACGATGAAGATCACAAAGCTCCTTGGTTACAAAACCCAATGGCATACAAACGCAGCAGCTTCTTCAAAAGAAAGATGAACTGGGGCAAATTCTATCTTCGGTCACAGTTTGCATAAACAAAACTTTACCTCACACTTGCGCAACCTTTTACTGCCCTTAAAATAATCCTTATATATATTTAGGGTTGTGAGAAAAGAAAGCTCAAACATGTATACACAGATTGATGTGAAATCAGATCTAAAAAACTGATTTTCATAAATCTTGATAGATAGGTTATCTATCGAGCAGCTGTTGAGTATCGGGCTAAATCTACCTTTTAGACCCCAATAGATGCTATCTGTCGACCTAGTTATCGAGCTTTAAAATCCAGCACTTCTTCACTTGTTTCTTGGACAGACTTGCATGAATTTAACACGTAGACTTGAACTCTTGTTCCTTAAAGTATTAAACACATTCTAGATTTACCCAATTACAAGTAAAGTGTGTTTTTTCAAAGGATTAGCCAATTTTGAATGACATATGTTCCTAACATGATTCACATATGTCCTAACAACATCCACAAGGGAGTTTAGGTTTTCATGATGAAGTCTTAAGTCAAAACATCACGTGAGATTTTCTTACGTTAAAATCATGTTCATGCAGAGTTAAAATAAATAAATGCATCATTGTATATTGAATAAATTAAAGGTTACTTAATTTCATATTTTGATCTAACCTTGAGTTTGCTCATGATAAATGAATCTTTTTTTTTCTATCATTCATGTCACTTGTGTTGTTCCCATGACATGTGACGGTATCAACACTTTTCTCTTATTATTCTTTTTGTGCTGTAATTGTATATGGGTAAATTATCAACGGCAATTACGTAGAGGGAGACCTATTTTTGGATTTGATAGAGAAAGTTCCTAATACCTTTTTACCTTGTAATTTAGCCTTCGGGTTAAGGATGTAAAATAAAGCTTTATGTTTGAAATATTGTCCTCTTTAGATTTTGACAAAGTCAAAAGCCATGTAGTTTTTTTGTTTTCTTTAGGTTGTAACCTAAGATCAAAGCCTTGTAACCTTTTATATATATATATATAGAGAGAGAGAGAGAGAGAGAGAGAGAGAGAGAGAGAAATTAATGAATTATTTTGCAATTCAATAAAATTTTAAAAAAAAAATCTTAATTCTTTTTTCGCTAAAACTAAATTAAGTTGTGACTTCATGTATATCCTTTAATCTAAGATGGAGTATAACAATAGTTGAGTTCCTATTATGAGACTTGCTATTACGGGACACTTATATCATATGATACCACCAGTAGCTAAGCTTGGAATATTTGCTATCCAAGACTATTTTGTTCTCGTGGCTAAAAAAATTTTAAAAGAAAAAATTGTTCTTTTTTTTGGTGAAACGGAACCGACTATTTTGTTCATATATGATATGTTTATATTTGAATGGATTACAGAATTGTGGTAGTAATACGATACAGGCCAGTGGACATGGGCTGGATAGCAAGTGTCCCAAGAACAGTAGAACTTTCAATTGAAATCCAAAGACATGGTACCTCCTTGGAATGTATGTGGCAATGTGACCCCAGAATGTTCACGGCGAAACAAAAGAAACAAATATAGGCACTATAACGGCTCTTAAGTCTTAACCTTCCATTCCCATTAAGCAACTCAGATTTGTTAAGAGTTGAAACTAATAGTCTGCTTCACATAAATAAGAATGAAAATCTAGCTGCCCGTCAAATACCAAGGCATGAGGACCAACAGGTCTGGTCACAAGATATTGACGATGAAGTGCTTCTGGACAAGGCATAATTTTAGGACATCAGTCATTTCCGGATTTTATTGGTTGATTGCTAGCACATTGGATAGTCAAGAAGAAATGACATTCTTAATCGCCTGAACAAGGAACTTACAGTTTCGAAATTATGTATAAAAAAAATACATCTTTGTTTCTTTTTATTATTTCATATAAAGAAAGTACAAATAAATATGAAATAAATGCTCAGCCAAGGGCTAGCACAGTTTAAAACGAGAGAGAGAGAGAGAGAGAGAGAGAGAGAGAGAGAGAGAGAGAGAGAGAGAGAGAGAGAGAGAGAGAGAGAGAGAGAGAGAGAGAGAGAGAGAGAGAGAGAGAGATTACATTACACAAGCTAACCCCCACTGCAGATATGGACAATGTTAAAAATATACACTAGACATCTGACCTAACCATTGCCATATGCTTGAAAGACAGGGGCGTAGCCAGGAATTTCTACATGGGGGAGCCGGATTATACATTCATATGTTAGCCGTTATTTTATAAATATATTATATATATATATATGTGGGGGGAAAAAGCCCAAAGCTACTTGATGGGCCCGGAACCCCCTGTTAAGGACTATTGTATTTCCGAGGATCAATAGGTGGTTGGGGCGGCCCATCTAAAGCAGCAAGCCCAGAAGTAGAGGGGGAGTGTCGTCCGAAGAGGTCACCACTGGTCCGAAGACATCTTGCTCCTCGGCTATGAAGAGCCTTGATCAAACGAACGTGTGGAAGGTACGACTAATCTTCCTAACAATCCCAACGGTAATGATAGGTCCTGGGTGGATCCGGAGATGATCAGAACTAAAAAATATCTAAAGGAAAAGCTGCTACCACTGCATTTAATGCACTGCAACAGCTTTTCTAGCCGCATTTATGTGGAAAAGACCCCTGAACAGTGTAACCTCGGCTACTGCCACTCACAAAGAACTAAAGTAGGCACATGACGTGACATGCACTTGAGTAGGTACGCAGATGAGGAACAAGTGGACGATGGAGATGATAGGAGAGGATGCTCTATAAAGAAGAAGGGTCCCTGATAATGGAGGACCGGAAAAAAAAGAGAGAAAAGCTCTACTGTAGTTCTGAATGTTGTAATCACTGTTCACTCAATAAAACACATCTTCGGACATTCATTCATGGAGTTGTTTGAGCATTATTTCATGTTATCCTCACTGCAAGTAATCTAGCCCACCACTGTCTACTTCGTAACTAGCCCAGCTCTTTTGCCCACTCTCTATAAATTCATTGTTCTAGGTTCGTTGGGCCTTTAACCCATATCCTTTGGGCTTGGGCTACAAAAACAGACCCTACAATATATATATATATATATAAATTATTTATTTTGCTATAAAAATGTACAAAATATTTTAATGAAGAATTTTGAATCTCTCATCAAAGTTATGCTTGAAAATGATCTTTCATTGAATAAAATCATCCATTATCATCTCCTTAATCTTTAATAAAATGGTTAAAAAATTAATCTATAAAAAATCATATAATTTTACGTTAATTAATAATCCCTCTAATGTATGGCTTTCACTTCCTATATTTAACTATTCCTTTAAGCACAGCAAAAAAAATTTATCTTTAGTCTTAATCAACCATAACAGACAATTGAATATTTAAGCAGATAAAATATATATTTTTAATACTATGTATAGCATACGTATTTATTAAAATCATTATACATAATTTGAGAAGATTCTATTGTAAAAGGGAAATTTTAGAAAAATATATATTTTCTCTCTGCAACAAACCCAAATTATCTTCTATAAAAGTTCAACCTAAAAGAAAACAGATCAATTTTGAAAAAAAAAAAAAAAAAAAAGATATATGATGATGATGATGAGAGAAAATTATATCCAATTTAAAAGAAAAAAAAAATTATGATGATGATGAAGAGAAGTAAAGGGTGAAGTTTAAAGATTAAAAAGAAGAAGAACAACCAAAAAAAAAAAAAAAAACTCACTAAAGCCCAATACACGTTTTCAGCGAGTTTTTTTTCTTTGCCACTCATGATCATGGGTTTTCAGTGGACTTTTAGTGTGTTGTTGCATGGGCTATTAAGAAGAAAAAAAAAAAAAAGTTTGGTGTTGGATAGTCCACTTTTTCACAGTTGCACACATAGGTTAGACAAAAGTTAAAAAGTAAGAAACCCAAGTGACATTTAGGCGGAATTTAAACTATTTAAATGTAAAATCCATACTTTGGGGGGGGCCACTTAATATATTTTGGAGGGGCCAATTATTTTTTTTTTTTTTTTTGAGAAAGGAGGGGCCAATTATTAAGTTTTAAGACCCCAACTATTTTTTCAGGCCATATTATAGAAATATTTTGAACTTTTGGGGGGGCCATGGCCCCCCCACCCACCAACGTGCCTCCGCCCCTGTTGAAAGATGATTTCTTCACTCGAATGCATGTGGGGATCAATTTTGCTAACTTTAGACTAAAATTCTGGTACATACAGCTGAAAAACATGGACAACCAGGTCATTTCTTGCCCAACTTACTCTCTAACAGTTGTAAAGGTTTTCTACCTATCCTACATTATCAGCTAAAAGCTTGGATTTGTGCTAAAACACGAGCTTATTTAGACCCCTAATAAAAAAATGACAGCTTAATTGCTTTTACTCTATCTTATTTAAATGCGGAATGAGAGTAAATAAAGCGTAATCACTAGATCTACTCTAGTGCATACACATGAACAATAAACAATAAAAGTAAAGCACAAGATAACATCAAGATGTGTTATCGAAGAGGAAACCAACGAATTCGGCGAAAAACCTCTCCATGACCCTCTAAGTCGAAATTGATCCACTAGTGAATAAGTTGGAGTACACGAATAATAAAAAAAACCCTCCAAGCCTAATCTACCCAATGTGCTTGAATCCTCTAAGCCCCTGCTACCAATGGATTTCTCAAAGTCTTGTCTTCACTAGATTTTCGGATCCCACAATACACCCAATTGCATCCGTCAAGCCTCACCGGCTCCTTTTGGCAAATCCTCAAATTTTCCCAAGTTTCAAAACACTTTCTACACTCTAAATAGGTATGAGTTGTGCTTGGATACAAATCTCCTCTTAAGTTATGACAATGGGAGAGGGAATGAGAAGATGCTAGAATGATTTCTCACTAAGGATGAGCAACTCTCTCCCTCTAAAAGATGGGTGTATTGTGTTGTAGAAAACCTATCTAGGAGCTTTCTCTCTGAATAGTCTCTTTTACTTTTGTGGGTAATAAGGGTATATATAGTATGGGTGAAGAGTAAGAAAGTCACACTTAAAATCTTTCAGACAGAATGTTTCGCGGTTATTTCGCAAGATGGCCTGTCTCATGAAGCACTCGCGAAATGCAGCCTAGCACTTGACTCTTCAGCTTTCAGCATGTGCTTCTTACTTGCCATTTTCACAGGAACCTTTACTCGCGAGCTACTGGCGAGCTAGTCGCGAAACTGCACTAATCTTCATTTAATGCTCGATTCTTTACCAACTTAATACAAAACCCAATACAATAAAATCCCACAAAATACAAGGAACAAAATTAAAGCAATTATAACATTTTTTATCGTGGAATAAAGCTAACATAAAATATAGTTGTAAATCACCACTTTACATCAACAAAACAATCAATCTAACAACTTATCATGGCAATTCTAATGAGTAATGAACACATTCAGTGACATGTTATACTAGGACTAAGCGGTAGAGGGGCATATGTAATTATGCCCGTAGCTTGCTTCACAATTGAACTTTGCGATGTGATAAAATGCAATTTTATTAAGTGATGAATGTGTGTGATCACTGGATAACAGATCTTTTTCTTTTGATAAAAGCCTTTTGAGTTGTGGTTGGGCTGTGAAAGTAGCATAAACAATACAATTATGCTAGGTTTTGTCACAAAAGTGATTTTTAATGAAAGCAGCAAAAGATAGCAGCACATTGAAAACTTCGAGAACAAATGGCTAGCCAGATGACGTACACACCTGAACTAAAATCATGAAACTTCTAAGGGATCAACAAGGTCTTCATTGAATTCACCAAATATATTTGGACATTCATCCCATTTGCCCTGCTGCCGAGCTTCCCACTATCCACCAACATAGTGAAAGGGTCCATTATCACCTTCTTCTTTCTGGAACCATCTGGGCTTCCACCCGTTTTCTTGCATTTTCCTTGACTGTAAAATGAGGAGTAAGATGAATCACCAATAAAAAAGATAAAAAAACGATGCTTTGATGAATATGGACAAAATCTAAACCAGGTCCTGCCTGCCTAAGTAAAGTTAGAGATAGGCTTTACGATTCTTCAAATTTAAAAATCTCTATATTTTTCTTTTTCCCGCAAAAAAAAAAAAAAAAAACACCACAAAGAGAACTGAACACAAACAAACAAAACAGAAAAACAGATCAGAGAAGTACAACAAGACAACAAGAATCAATAGAGTTGGGGGAATCAGAATGTAGAACTTCTTGGGGGACATATGAGAGCCCAGAAAACCTGAGAATTTCATGTCACTTGTTACAAGACTCATTTCAATTGACACTGATAATAATTGGACACACTATTCACTATTAATTCAGTCTATTGTGGCACTTGCAAGACAACATATGACTACATATATATATTGAGGGTAAATGACAAATAACTCCATGTGATTAGGACCATTATTAGTTTACCCTCCTGACTTTTTGAATGTCACATTTTACCTCCCTGTACCTTGGACTAAATTGTAAAGTCATATTTTCCATACAAATTGACGGAAAATGACAAGAAAATGACCATTCAGCATTCCCGTCTCATGATCTAATCTTAGTAGAAGCCAACAATAAACAAATTGTTACCTAATTTTCTACGGAAACCATGATACAATACTTTCCAAATTCCTTATGCTTCCAGCTTTAAATAAATTAAAAGCTACAGCATAAATCCATATCAAAATGATTGTGCATACACAGATTTTTGTCCACAACTGCTAAAGTTTCATAGAACATATATTGCAAACAGCAGCTGGCATCTGATAAAAAGCTATTATAAACAGAAATCAGAACCAGAGACATTCTATGATGAGTCCAGATATAAAGCTAGAGACAGTCATGTCAGCGTAACTGAGGCTTTCTTTATCAATTCATCAAAAAAAAAAAAATGATTACATTCTAGAATGAAGACTTGGTTTCTAGAAAGATGCATCACAAATATATCTGACCATAGCATGGACTTTAGACGTACATACTATTAAGTATAGCAAACATAATATTTATATAAGCTGATGACAGTGTAGCTTACATGAACCTATTATGGGAGACTTAAACTGAAATTAAGAAAACCCTGGTACAAAACCAAGTTTAATAAGCAAGATCAGCAAATCATATCATTAGGTAGGCTGGCAGGTGCCATTAAGAGCAAAAGCCTACCCAACCTGTGGCTGACATTTGTCAATCCCACTTTGAGAAGAGCAATGCTTTGGACAGATTTTTTCACAACTTGCTAAAGTGACAAGGTGTGATTGGTGTAACATCACTCTCATATAGGTCTACCGTTAACATTACTTTTATTATTCACCAATCAAAACATGCCACATCAGCAATCTGAACATTTTTTGCCTTCCAAGTGTAAAAATCAAACAAGAAAAAGGAACACACAATTTAGCAAATGAAGCTAAGATGTGTTTGCATGAGTGTTCATGAGAAAGAGGTACTAAGCATACCATTCTTTGCCTCTTTTCCAGCCGCTGTTTCTCCACATTCACCTTCTCATATTCGCCATTTTCCAAATGTCGTTGATCTGATCGAAGCCTCGAGTCCATGGGTGGGAGCTTCTCCTTAATCCGTGATCAAATACCCGGGATCAGACACAACTAAATAAAACAATTAGAGATGCATAAGAGGGAAATGAAAATGCTGAGAAAATTGATTTACATCATGTCTACCTGCAGTCTTGGTGTCAGCTCATTTAGTGTGATTGCAAACGAAGTTAAGTTGTACCGAGTGAGATTAGGAGGCGGCTTACTCCTTTTCCATAGCAAGGATGCATCAGAAGAAGTACAATCCTTGGGCTTGCCACTCCCATCATTATTAACATAATACATGCTATCATCCCACTTCCCAAATAATGTGGCAACCTTTTTTCCCACAACATCTTCAACAAATCCATTTACCTGTGTAGATGTAGGATACAATTAAATAAATCTGCAAACCATGTCAGCAAATAACAATTAAATTATACAAATAGGTTCTATCAAGAATAGTGATATAGCATGTAGCCCATGCAGATATACAGTGATCAAAAAGTAAATGGAATTTAAAAGTTTCTATAACTTTTCCAGATATTTCGGTCAAGATGCAAGCATGTGAATGGAATTCTCTACAAATAGAACGCAGTACTAACCTGGCGAGGATTTCAGTCAAGAATAGACTGTTCTTTAAACTTGAGTTTGCATGAATATTCGCAATTACCATGTATATGCATTGTCCCATGGTGACCACAATAAACTTTACCGAGGATAAGATTATAAATAGTTGTAGTGACCTAAGAATAGCATGATCATGTTTTAGAGTATCAACGAAGTACCAATAGAAAAGAAAAGGACAAGATCAAGACGACTGAGCAGTCAATATTTTGCACAAACGTAATCGCACAACAATGCACACCTTGCTCCACTGGAAAATTTCACCATCATCAAACTCTAAGGTCAGAACTCCAACAGGGTCAAGCTGAATTGACCGCCCCCAAAATTTTGTGCGGAGGTTGCTGTCACACCACAATTTCCACCCTCTGCCTTCCAGCGGCAGGCAATGTGTGCTGGATGGTGACTGACCTGTTGCAATCAACATGATATCAAATTACTTTGGATTGAAGATTACATTTAATTGATTGATTATGATTACTGTATTTATTCAAAATGAACACTAGCGAAAGTGATTAAAAGACTGAAGAACATACATTGCCATACAGCAGCATCACATATTCTTCATGTGTAATTAAGCCTCCTCATATAGATTAAGTTCTTAAAAACCATCACATTTCAATTTATTTCTTTCTTTCACTATTCTCATGAAACACAAACATAATCTTCAAAATTCCTAGAGAAAAAAATCATGGAATTTTTCTTGTCATAAGGTCATAGCCATTGGACTGAAACTCAGGGAATCTAATATCCCCTCTGGCATCCAAATTCTTAAAAATGTGATTCCAATAAACCTGGATGCCTAAGAATGTAAGTATGTTTGGTTTGATTAAAAATATAAATAGGTTTCCACTAATGTAGGATCTCTGTGTTTGGTTTATTCCTATAAATCTTATAGGAATCATTTATTCTTCTTATAATATCTTTAGCCTTATAAAGACAATGTAAAAGTATTACTCATCAAATAAATAATAAGAAAAATAATATGAAACATGAATTAAGTCAAATCTTACATAAAAATAAAGATTATTAGTGTTAAGCTTCTTACATCCACAAAAAGATAAAGATTATTAGCTGCCCGACTTCAGGACAGATGCAGATACATACTCCAAATAATACCTAGCTGCTATTTAAAATTTTTTCCTCCTTGTATGTTCCCTTTATTTTAATTGAAATTTTTATTATTCATATGCTTCAGCTATTTTAAATCGATTATCGATTCAAGAGGAAGTCTGTTGGTTTATGCTTTTCACAAATGATTTACTTCTAGTGGATGAAAGGAAATTAGAAGTGGAGTTAATGTCAAGTTAGAAATTTCTCAAGGCACTCAAAAATCTAAAGGCTTTCAATTAAGTAAGACACATTACATGGAATGTAAGTTTAGTAAAAGTAGAAATAGAGAAAAGGGGATGATATTACTCAACGGTCAAAAGATACTAAAGAGTGAGATGTTTTGATATCTTGGATCAATAATTAATAAAATTGGAGAGACAGAAGGTCATGTTTTTCTTAGGATACAAGCAGGGTGGATGAAAGGGAGAAGCACTTCAAGAGTATCATGTGATCATAGAATACCTATTAAGTTAAAGGAAAATTTCAATAAGAATGTTATAAGACAAGATATGCTCTATGGTACAAAATGTTAGGTAATCAAGAATAAACATATTCAAAAAATGAGTGTAACTGAACTGAGAACGTTTAGATGAATAAGTGAAAAAAATATGGAGATATATGATTAGAAATGAGAAAATCCGCTTAAATATAGGGGTGGCCCCTATTGATGAAAATATGAGAGAGATAACTTGAGATAGTTTGGTCATATTCAAAAGAGAGAGATTAACACACCAGTAAGAAAGAGTGAGTTAATTTAAGTTAAAGGAACAAAAAATAGTTAGAGAATGAATATATATATATATATACACACGCACATATATATATATATATATATATTAGTAGTAGTAGTAATAGAAAAAAAGGACATGTCAATTAAAGAAGTAACAAAAAGTATGACTTTAGAAATAATAGAATGGAAGAAAATAATACATGTAATCGACCTTAACTAAGCTATTGATGATAGATAGCCAACCCAAAACAACAAAAAAAACAAAAACAAAAATTATATATATATATACACACACACGCTTCAACCATTTTGATTGTAAAAAAGAATCAAGATTTTGTAGAACACACGATGCAGAAATACACAAGTCTCTCCTCAGTTGCAAAACTTTTGAAAACTTGTTAACAAAAAATTATAAATAACTAAGGTGATATCTATTGCAAAATACAAAACTAAAATCTGGACTAAAGAATGTGTACTGACGTAATTGCATAAACCTCATTTTTTTTTTTTTATAAAAATAAATTTATTAAAAAGAGACTACTACATAAAAAAATAAAAAATAAAAAACCTAAACAAGATTGTGAAGCCTCTTTTCCAATATAAGTAATTAGATGAATCATGCAAAACTAAGTAAAATAATAATAATACTAATGAGAGGTGCCTAGCATTTAACTAATTGGATAAGTTTCAGCTAAATGAAAAGACACATATCTTCTGTCATAACTACCATTCAAGTAGTATAAAGATCTAACTGTAAAAACCTAGTACATATAAGAATATATCATAAGCAACTAGAATTCAAATATCTTACAACACACAAAAAAAAAAAAAAAAAAAAAAAGAGGAAAATGAGATGTGCTTCTTACTTACCGTCAACTCTGCAAAAGAATGTAATTTTGAGGGCAAACACCTAATGTCTTCCATATCTCATCCTGTAAAATAGAATTAACTTAATCACAAAATCATACAAAAATCCAACCCCAGCTCCCAAAGAATAATGCAAAAACCAATCAGGATAGATTGGATTGTAAAGTTGTGATTTTCAACTACTTTGTGTTGACTTTAATTCCGTGCCAAATTTGATTGTAATTTTTTCAATCATTTATGTATGTGGGATTAATTATAAGGGATGAGTGTGAGAGATCGGTGAAGAATCAAGCTTCGAAAGTTGAATAAGTGGATTTCGCAACTGGCTCGCGACGGTCTTGCGAGAAGCAATCCGCGAAAAGAACCACATGTAGAGCACATGACTGAAAGATGAAAAGTTGTGCTAGACTGGATTTTTCACGACTGTCTCGCGGGTAAGGCCAACCCGCGAAGGACCCACAAAATTCTTTGTTAGGCAAAAAGTTAGGTTTTGCTTTACTAAGTCTTTACCCACGCTATATATACCCCTATTATCTACATGTTTTTAATGATAGGGATTTATTTTAAATCTTACAACAACATAACAATTCAAATAATTTTTTGACTTATTCTATAAAAAAAAAATTAATTTTTTAATTTTTTGAGGGAATGTTTTAATTTTTAATTTCATTATTTTTCTATTGAGTTTTCATTTCTTTATTATTATCTATATATATAATTGAAACTTTTAAAACTCCCACAAATTTCCATATCGGCACATTATTAAAAAAAAAAAAAAAAAAAACGTAAGAACAGTTTTCTAAAACCCGATGCTTTGCCCTTTCTCTTTCACGATACTCTGCCTCCCGCTGCTCTGCCTCTCCCTTACACAATGCTTTGCCATCTCTTCCCAAAAAAAGCCTTTCTCATCCGATCCCCCTCTATATCACAAGCCCAACACAACCCAAGACAGTACATATGAGCACAAACCCAAACCCAAACCAAAACCAAAATAATTCCCCATCTCCCTCTTCGTCATCTTCCTCCTCATCCCATAAATTTCTTCAAACACAATACACACCCAACACAAACAAACCCAAAGTCAAGCCATTGTAGTGTAATGGAAACCCAAAGACATAGACACGGTGAGAAAGCTTCGAAAAGCAAACCCACATAGCCATGGAAGCGGACGGGTCATCGAAGAAGAAGATAGCAACGCAGACTCTAAGCCCAAAAAAGACACCCAATCCCTTTAGCTTTTCGAATCCGACCACGGAATGGTTCACTGACCAATCTCTTTTGTATGGCGTGGAGCTCAAACCCCATATCGAGACCGCTGATCGGAGACATTGAAGAAGTCGTGGTTGATCTGTGCTAAATCTGGGTTTGGAGAAGCTGGGTTTAGTGGATCTGGATTTTAGATTTTGTATGAATATGGGATTTGGCCTTTTCAGCCATGAATCAGAGAGAAAAGATTAATGAGAGAGAGATAAGTTTAGAGATGAAATGAAGGAAAACAAGATAAAAGAAAAATGTATGAAGGAAAAACAAGATAAAAGAAAAGTATTTTTAAGGAAAGAAATTCGTGGACTTGGCTTTTGTTTGTCAACTAAGCACTGAGTTGGCTGGTGAAATTAAGGCACGACAGTATTTCATTTGAAACTATAGCGATTGTTTGTGGACTTTTGTACTACATGGAGCTCAAAATAATAAGAAATAAGCTACGCCCAGGAAATTAGTGGAAAAAGTCTAGCAACTATAGTTAGTTATGGAAGCTTGGTATGGTTTGCAGAATGTCGAGAATAAAATTCAAGTTTTGGTGTGGCAGCCTTCTCAATGGAGTTCGGCAATGTGGGCTTGGAGAGGATTCTATATGTTGGAGATTGAGCAGGAGTCACAATTCTGAGATGAAAGTTACTTGTGTTATGCAATTATATAGTAGAAGTTTTCTTGGAGAAATAATTGAGCTAGTGAAATAATAAATTTAATGATGATAATAATTGAGCCCAATGTGATGTAAGATGTGTAGTGATGATACTAATAAATTTAGTAATTGAATGTTAAGTATTGACTATAGGACAGGGAATTTTGAGATTGTAATCCTAACGTGCAACATTCATTTTTTGTGATGAGAGTTAGATATCTATTAGTATTACATTAGATATTTATTTGCTTCTTAAATATATCAAATATGACTCTCACTTTCACAAAACGTAAGGTATCATATTCACAAAACTTCACGTAAGACTTTCTTTATTTGTGAAAAAATTTCAAATCTATTCCATGGGTTTGTCTTAGGTTTTAAAGTTGTTTAGCATTGTCATAAGCAAGGGAGTCAATACTATACCGAAGGCTGTACCGGTTTGGCCAGCAGTACGATATATTTCAGATATCGGTCAATACCGATGTACCGTTTTGGGTTTACCGCTATTTTTTATATTTATAAATAATATATATATATATATATGTATGTATGTGTGTGTATTATAATAAATATAAAAGTTTAGCATAAAACATGTGTGTGTGTGTATTATAATAAATATAAAAGTTTAGCATAAAACATTTCCTCAATTCAGAACTAATTATTCATGGTTTTAGACTTTAGTATCAATTAAAATCTTCAATTCAGGAACTAATTATTCATCGCTAGGTTTAGATTTTATTGCTTATTAAAAAATATATGTAAAACAGTTCTCTGATTATCTCACCAAAGCTTTGTTCGGCTCGGTTCTAACCCAGGAAAATCGGTTTGAGGAAGTCCATAAACCATGTCTAGGCAGGATTTGGATATGTCATAGAAATCATTGTGATCTTGAGTTTTGGGCAATATCAGCCGGTACCGGGCATACTGGCCTGTATAGAAAAAAGCTTTTTTTTTTTTTTTTTTTTTTTTTTTTTAAGTTTTATCATTTTTGAATTTTTGTTAAGGTAGAATGGTAACTTATTTGTATTAACTTATTAGTATTATTTGTTTTCTTAGTATGCAATGGTTACTTTTAAGCTTTCTATTTTTTATATTGTGTTTTTTTTTCTCTTTTAATTGATACTAAAGTCTAAAACCATGAATAATTAGTTCTGAATTGAGGAAATGTTTTATGCTAAACTTTTATATTTATTATAATACACACACATACATACATATATATATATATATATATATTATTTATAAATATAAAAAATAGCGGTAAACCCAAAACGGTACATCGGTATTAATCGGTATCCGAAATATATCGTACCACTGGCCAAACCGGTATAGCCTCCGGTACAGACTGTACGGTATTGACTCCCTTGTTTCAAACATCATCTCACAAAAACTTTCTAAAAAAAATAAATCTACTAATGCAAAACTATCGAAAGGAAATAATATAATTTAGAAAAGGGTAATAATATCTCCGAGTGTTCCTTTCAAGTTTCAACATTCATTAATTACAAAGTAAACGAGTGCTTTCAATATGACATCTAGCTAGCATGCTTTCTTTATAACCTATCCTTTAATTTTATTTAATCAAATATGATGTAGCTAGCGTAAATTAATCATAGGCTTTAACTCTATAACCTTCCTGCAACGCCCGTTGCGCCGTTAGAGTTGGACGCCACTGGTTTTGCATATGTATGAGTAGTTTTTTTTTTTTTTTGGAAATGTGCATATGTATGAGTTTAATTCATATATTCATTCTNCCCCCCCCCCCCACCCCCCAATTTTTATGAGGAAATAGTTATCTCGATTGTTTTTTAGTCTAATAAGATTCTCCCTTCCCCTTAATCCCACCCAAACTAGACTCAATTAAGCTTAACCCCGATTAATTTGGTTCAGCAACATGGATTTTTTTTTATGCCACTAAACCCTTTTTTGGGAGTGTAAGTGATGAGGGGTGGATAGCATTATGTCTTATGAGGAATGAATCAACCTCTATAACAAAAAATTGGGGGTAAGACTGCCTACCAATCACCTCCTAAATCCTGAAAAGTTGTTTTTGAAGCTGTCCAAATAAGGGTGCTACAAGAACACATTACGTTCTTCAGTATAGTTGCTTCTCTTTAATTTTTTTTTTAGAAACTCCTAAATGTTCCATGCACTCATTGTTCCATAAGAAGACTTGTATGAATTCCTTGACTTTAAGTAAGCAAATTGTGAATTTTTAAGTATTTATCGCCTTTTTGGTTTAGGGGCACACTCCTTACTCTTCAGATTTTTCTTTTCTCCTCGTTGCACATCCTTTAGCCATAGGTTTTGTACTAAGCCCCCCTTGGGGTTTCTAATTAGCCTACAAAAAAGCAACTAGGAAAATTGGAGGAAATATTAATGGTTGTGCTTTCTTGCATCCTTCATACTAATTGCATTTGTCTTCACCTACCAACCTGAAAACAAGTAGTGCTCTTATTTCACAGATATCTTTTCTTTTTTATGTTGATTATGCAATATTAATTTTGAAGGGCACAATAGAGTTGGGGAAAGCACAACAATATCAATGCTTGTTGGCCTTCTTACTCCTACTTCAGGGGATGCCACGATTTTTGCGAAGAATAATATAACGGACATGGTAAGTTGCCTGTTTTCAGATTATTTGTCTATACCTTTCTCCCTTCATTCTATTTGATGATTTCCTATGCATAAAAATATTTGCCCGCAGGGCCATGGTTACTGGCAGAGTGGTTGGATGTACTTGCATTTTTTATTTTTTTCCTTTTTGAATGGGGAAAATTACCCAAATTCGTTGTAAAATCAGAATGTTATTATTATTAGAGGCATAGCTTGTGGGACATTTCCGAAGATTAGACACCAATTATTCCCATGCTTTAGTCGTTTGGATACTTGTAAGCAGCTAACTGTATGTTCATGAGTTATGTGTATGTTTAGTATTATTTCTTCATTGATATGTACTTCATACACTATGTTTGAGCATGTATCTTTAAATTATAAAAGTAGAATGTAAAAAAAGGAAAAAAAAAAATCTTGCACATATATATATATATATAGCTGCAATGCTCTACACCCTTTATTTTTCCCAAAACAATATAGTTGTTTCTATGCCCAAGATCATAGCAAGGAAATATGGGAATCCATTTTGGATCAATATTACCGTCTTACTGGATACCCAATTCTATGACCAGGTCAGATCTGATTGCAGTAAGTATACCACTTGTGCATGTTTATATTGTTCATTTAAATACGGTTCATGCTTTATTCTCTTGTATATATATATATATATATATATATTTTTTTTTTTCATTGAATTGGTTAATACTGCTGAATTTTCCAACGTTAGCTATCTGGCATGCTCAATTTTCTTCTCATGATGTGTTTGTTGACTCTTGAAGTACTGTGGTGCCTACACTATGTTAATCTTAAGTGTTCACAATTTAAAACAGTCACTAACCAATCTATCCTGATTGGTTTTTGCATTATTGATTGGAAGCTGGGGTTTGTCTTCTTGTATGATTTTGCGATTAATTTGAATTTGTTTTACAGGATGAGATACGGAAGGCATTAGGTGTTTGCCCTCAAAATGACATTCTTTTGCAGAGTTAACTGTAAGTAAGAAGCACATTTCATTCTCCTTTTTTTGTGTAGTAAGATATTTGAATTCTAGTTGTTTATGATATATTCTTTTATATGTACTAGGTTTTCACGGTTAGATCCTTATTCTACTTGAATGGTAGTTATGACAGAAGATGTGTCTTTTCATTTAGTTGGAGCTCATCTAGTTAGTTAAATGCTAGGCACTTATCATTAGTATTATTATTATTTTACCCAGTTTTACATGATTCATCTAATTACTTATTTTGGAAAAGAGGATTCACAATCTTGTTTTAGGCTTTTATTTATTTATTTATTTTTATGAAGTAATCTTCTTTTGATAAATTTATTTTTATAAAAAAAAAAAAAAAAAGAGGTTTATGCAATTACGTCAGTTCACACTCTTTAGTCTAGATTTAGTTTTGTATTTTGCAATAGATATCGCCTTTAGTATTTCTAATTTTAACAAGTTGTCCGAAGTTGTGCAACAAAGGAGAGACTTGTGTATTTCCACATTGGCTGTTCTACAAAATCTTGGTTCTCTTTTACAATTAGAATGGTTGAAGCATGTATAACAACAATGGCTGAAGCATGTGCGTGTGTGTGTATATATATTTAATTTTTTTGTTTTGGGTTGGCTATCTATCCTTTATAGCTTAGTTAGGGTCGGCCACATGTATTCTTTTCCTTCATTTTATTATATCTGAAGTCATACTTTCTGTTACTTATTTAATTGACATGTTCTTTTTTACTACTACTATTGCTACTAATATATATATATATATATATCATTATCTAACTATTTTTCGTTCCTTTAACTTGAATTAACCCACTCTTTCTTACTTGTGCTAATCGCTCTCTTTTGAATATGGCCAAACTATCTCAAGTTATCTTTCTCTCATATTTTCATCTATAGGGGCCACCCTATATTTAAGCAGATTTTCTCATTTCTAATCATATATTTCCATGTTTTTTCACTTACTTATCTAAACATTATTGTTGTCCTCAGCAGATAATATAATTGTTCAATAGATTTTTTTTTTTTTTTTTTTTTGAATTTGTTGAGGAACATCAATTTCTTATTTGGTTATTCCTTTTAAATAGAGGTTGATTTGGAAGTTATTGGGCAACCACATGGCTTCTTCCTTTAGATAGTGCAGTTTCCGTCCTTAATTTGCTCAAAAGAATCTCTATCAAACTAACATTTAGAGAGATGTTATGCGGCTGGATTTCCTTTAGTGCAGAATATGCTGCTACAACTAGATTGCTTTTGATATATTGGAGATAGATCCTTCAAGCCTTTTTCTATCACCTGTATGCCATGTAGAAAGGTTACTGATATTCTAATCCTCATATTTATCCGAGCTGTACAACTTTGGTTGAACTCAGTGTTCTTAACAGCATGCTTAAGCTCAAGCTCGAAGCCCCAAGGCTCTAGTGCTTTTTGCCCCAAAAGTTAGGATCATTCAAAGAAGCACGCTTTAGGCGCGCTTTTTCAAAAAGCTCGAAGAGCGCTTTTTGGAGCCTTTTTATATTTTTCAAAAAAATAAACCAAAACTTGACATTATTGACATAATCCATTGATTTTGCATATTTTTAGTGTAACTTACTTATCGAAAAAATATATTTTGAGTAGAACTTGTCATAAAACCCAACCCACACCTCCCAGATCTTCTCTATTTTTATTTTTTCTCCTTGAAACAGTAACCCACCTAGCTCCTTGGTACCAATTACCATGTCGCAATGTCCTCATATTCTTAGCTCATTCATGAAAAAAAAAAAAAAAAAAAAAGCATGATATAATATATGTGGTAATTGTTTAGTTACTTTAGTGGTTGATGTTTAACATAGCAGACTAATTCTTATAGAGTTATAGTCATTAAGTGATTAAATTATTAACTAATATTACTAATTAGTCATAGGGCATTATGGATATAGGAGATTTAAGAAAGGATATTACATGGAAGTACTCATATCTAGCTTATCCCAAAAAATAAAATGACTTGACTTGCAATTTTTGTGTTAAAATTGCAAAAGTAGGCATATCTAAATGTTATATGAATTACATAAAAAAATTTATTTCAATTTTTATAATAATTTTATCATTTGGTTGTTACATTTCTCATTAATAATAATTTTTTATTTTTTAAAATTATTTTTTATTTTTAATACTTCCTTTCCCTTTACCGGGTAAGGTGACAAAGTGCATGGAGAAATTACAGAGAGATTTTTTGTGGAATGGGATTGGTGGTGAACCTAAAATACATTTAGTTAAATGGGCTAAGGTCTGTAAGCTTTTGCAGGTTGGGGGGTTGGGTATAAGACATTTGGGAAGTTTTAATTCTGCCTTGCTAGGAAAATGGTTGTGGAAATATGACATGGAGACTGATGCTTTATGGAGAAGGGTTATAGAGGCAAAATATGGGAATAGTTGGGGTGGTTGGTGTACGAAAAAAGTGACAAGTCCTTATGGGGTCAGCCTGTGGAGATACATTCAAAGTGGCTGGTTGAACTTCTCTAAACGCCTTGTATATGATGTGGGGGATGGTACGAGAGTGAAATTTTAGAAGCATGTGTGGTATGGGGATTGTACTTTCCAAGAGGCCTTTCCAGAACTCTATTGTCTGAGTAGGTCAAAGGATTCCTCGGTGGCTGAAGTTATGGGTTGGTTTGCTAGGAGGATTCATTGGAATGTGCAATTTCGTCGTCCACCACAAGATTGGGAAGAAGAAGCTTTTGATTGGCAAAATTTGCCAAATAGTATATTTCCCAAAAAAATTTAGGCACGTGGCATGTGTTTAAAGTTATTTAGTAAAGTAGACTGTTTTTGAAAATCGACTTTGGCAAAATCGACTTTAGGCTGAAGAACGAACACTATAGTGGCGTTTTTTTTGTGCCTATAGCAGCATTTATAGAAAACGCCACTATAGGGTACCTATAGCGGCGTTTTCACAAACGCCACTAAAAAAAATGCCACTATAGTGTGCATTTTCCAGCCCAAAGTCGATTTTCAAAAACAGTCTACCTTCCTAAATAACTTTGAACGCATGCCACGTGCCTAATTTTTTTTGGAAAATATACTGTTTGGCAAATTTTGCCCTTTTGATTGGTTAATGGGGCTGGTTTATTCTTCAACAGTGCGGGGGTTTGGTCTAGATAAGGCTTGTTGAAAGCCTGCAAGGAATAGAGGTTTTGAGGTTAGAGGATATTATAACTCCTTTTACCCTCCTACTCTTGTTTCCTTCCCATGGAGAATGATATGGCAAATGAAGGTTCCTCCACGGGTAGCTTTTTTTTCTTGGTCTGCTTCCTTAGGTAAGATCTTAACAACAGACAATCTTCGTAAAAGACGTGTGCTAATGCTTGACTGGTGCTATATGTGTAAGAGATGTGGGGAGTTGGTGGATCACCTTCTACTTCATTGCCCCATAGCTTGGGAGTTGTGGTCTTTGGTTTCCTACTTGTTTGGTATTTAATGGGTTATGCCCCATACTGTTCTTGAGCCATTTGAGGCTTGGCAAGGAAATTTTGCACAACATCGTCACATTGATGTGTGGAGATTAGTGCCTCATTGCTTGATATGGTGCATTTGGCGTGAAAGAAATGCTAGGAACTTTGAGGGTTGTAAACGTTCTTTGCTAGAGATTAGGTCTTTTTTCTTACACACTCTCTTTGAATGGAGTGTGGTCTTTTCTCATTTTTCTTGCTCTTCTTTTTATTCTTTTCTTGATCGTTGTACTTTTATTTTCTGTTTGTGCCCCCATAGTACATCCCCAATGTACTCAGCTTGGCACTTTTTCTATTATTAATAATATTCTTACGTTACTTATCAAAAACATTTTAAAAGCGTGTGCAAGTATGTGTGTGTTTTCGTGTGTGCAAAATCATACATATGTATGTTGTTTTTAACCATGCAAAGGCTGTTTCAGTGATTTAAAGGCTAGGTAAGTATTTGGAGTATGTATCTGCGTCTGTCCTGAAGTCGGGCAACTAATAATATTTATCTTTTTGTGGATGTAAGAAGCTTAACACTGCGTTGCCAAATTTCCTCATTTGCATCAGTATTTCTCTCCCTTACAAGAGCCTTGACATTAAATACATCGGAAGAGTTGATGCCACTGGTGTTAGTATTGTTTCTTTAAAATACTGTGAGCTCCTTTAGTAGACAAAATCACTCCCACTTAGCAATAAGGAAATATCGAAAGGAATGACATCTCTTTGGCTGATAGTTTGCTTGCTTCTTGGTTTTCAATCTCCTCAAGCAGTGTAGTGGGGTTGTCTATTTATCCATTTCTGGACTTCAATTGGGAACAGATTTGATTTGCTGTCAATTTTTTTCATCTTCAATATTTTCTCCTTTGGGTGGTGAAACTTGCTCAGTTGGAGGAGGTTAATTGGTGTTAGAAGCCAAGAGCGATTGAAGGAAGGGAGCAACAATATAAGTATTTTCCTTTGATTGGCTAATTTGCCTAGAAATGTTAATTTTATTGGGGAGATAGAGATTGATAGGCTACTAGAGTGTACATTCATTTGAACTACGTGTGAGGAAAGAAGTGGTTTGCTTCTGTAGAAGCCCATGCATGGTATACGTTCAAGGAAAACCCAAAGTGGAGAGATTGCATATGTCAGCAATTGATGAAGACAATGGCAGATGGATGGAAAGACCATTTGAAAGTGAAGAAATATTTGGAGCACTCCTGGACATTGACCTTGATAAGGTTCTGGGGCTGGATTGTTTTGCGTTGGCTTTTTAAAAATTTCTGGGGTATTGAGGAAGAAGACCTTATGCTGGTTATTTTTTAGGAATTTTATAATTATTGCAGGTTTGAGAAATTCATCAATGCCACATTTATAATGTTGATTACTAAGAAAGGTGAGTTGTGAATACAATGCCTCGCAGAAATTCAGACTATCTGTGTAAGATTATGGCAGAGGTATTTGCTAACCATATATAGTTTGGAGTATCTGTTGTATTTGGATTTATCGTGGGACAGATGGACTATAATTTGGTGAGTAACAGAATACCTCTGAATTTGAATGTCCTTAGTGATTTATATGAGGAAGTAGTTATCATGATTCTTCTCTAAATTCTATTGCCAATGATGGTTTCCCCACCGCACCCCCCCCCCCCCAATGATGGTTTCCCCCCCCCCCCCCCCCCCCCCCCCAACCTTCTGTATTTTTAGGAGGAAATAGTTATCTTAACTGTTTTTGAATCTAATAAGATCCCCCCTTCTCCTTAATCCCACCCAGACTAGACTCAATTAAGCTTAACCCCAATTAATTGGGTTCAGCAAAATGGATCCTTTTATGCCACTGAACCCTTTTTTGGGAGGGTAAGGCTGGAGGAAAAGGGTGGATTGAATTACATCTTAAGAGTAATTCCATTCGAGAATTGTACATGTAGTCTTCTCCAATAAAATATTTCTTTGCATATCAAAAAGAAAAAGTTGTAAGATCACCTTTTTGCCATATTTCCTAATAAAATAAATTGTCATAAAGTTTTCACCGTCCCATGGTAATATTTTCTGCAGTTTGCAATTTCATTTGGGATCATTACAGCCTGCACCATGGATAGCCTTTTTAAATATAGTGATAAGTCAGTGATGTTTATATACTCATGGTGTCACTTTTTAATCTCCAAATTCTTCGCACGAGCCAAAACAGCCGTGGCAGTTGGAACCTTATCCTTTTTGGGTGCCCATTTTCCTTATTACACAGTCAATGACCCATCTATCCCTATATAAGTAACTCAATCACTAACTTTATTATTATCTGTTTCCTTTGGAATATTAAAATGCTGATGGAATTCATTTGTTTCCTCTTTCAGGATATTAAAGGTCCTTACCTCTTTGCTATCTCCTACAGACTCCCCTCTAGGGTCAATTAACTTTGCTGACTTTGAGCGTGCCCATGTTGGACTTTGGTGGAGCAACATATGGTGGGTACGTTCTGTGTGTCAGGATTTGCACTGTCTTTTTTTATTTCCTGGATGTATGTGTCTCTTAACATTTCGAGCACTGATAATGAATGGGAGTTGCGGAGATTTTATTCTTTCTATGAGCATGTCTCTGCCAGGATTCCTAGTGGGGAGGGTGAGGATATCTTGATTTGGCAGTTGAATCACAGTGGTGTTTTTGATGTGCAATCCTTTTATATTGCTCTATTGAAAGCCCCTTCTGTTTCTTTCCCTTGGCAGAGCATTTGGTGTGTAAAGGTACTTAAAAGGGTATCTTTCTTTTTATGGACTGCTGCTAGGGGTGGGATTCTTACTATAGATAACCTTGTTAAGAAGAACTTGCCCCTTGTTTATTGGTGTTGTCTATGTAGGTGTGATGAAGAAACTGTGGATCACCTTTTGCTTCATTGTAAGTTTGCATCTGCTTTGTGGAGTGAGGTCTTTATTATGTTTGGGGTTCAGTGGGTGATGCCGGATACTATTGTTTCTCTTCTTTTTGCTTGGGGGAATTGGTTGGGAACTTACTCTTCAAAGGTTTGGAATATGGTACCAGCATGCCTTAAGTGGTTAGTATGGAAGGAACGCAATGCCTGAAGTTTTGAGGACATTGAGAGACCTATAGATTTGTTGAAGAACTTGCTTGCTAGGACTTTGTTTGAGTGGTCTCGTATTTGGGGTCTTACGCAAAGTTGTTCCTTGTCTGATTTTCTTATTTCTATTAGACTATCCTTATGATTTGTTTGTATTTGTTTCAAGGGCGGTGAGTTTACAATCGTAAACACATTGTTCCTTTTCATCAATAAAACTCTTATTATCTATAAAAAAAAAAACATTTTGAGCACTAATAATAAAAAAGAAATGATCTGTGTAGGCATCATCCGGAGTGAATTTATTGGTGCGTCTCCTGATGCTGTTGGTTGAAGCGCTTCTGTACTGTGCTGTTGGTCTTTACCTGGATAAGGTATATATTTAAGTTCATTATGTCTTTTTGTCAAAATTGTTTTGGTCATGCTAAAGAATAACCATCATACTTCTCTATCTGCTTCTTTGTTGAAAATGTGCATATCACCATGTTCTCTGTTATTCTTTGGGCTCCTGAGAAGGAAAAGCTGATCATAACTTGAAAACTTTATGGGAATCCATTCTGTTTTTGATAGAGTTTGACACAAGGGTAATTTCATGGCTCAAATGGAATAAGGTTACTTTTTTTGTCCCCCTTATTTTTTTATTATTTAATCATATTGTAGAGATTCAACATTTCCTTTTGAATAATATGATTAGTCATTTTGGTATATAGAGGTCGTTGATAGTGTCCACTGGTTTAGATGCTATGATTTCAAGGCTGATATGGTTGAATAGGGTTTAGACTTTCGTTTGTTAAAACTTGTAATAATTTGTACTTGCCCCAACAAAACACACTTTTTAATATAGAGAACTCCAAATACATAATGTAACATGTCTTTAATGGGGACAATTGACCAAAGTCCTTGTAAAATCAGAATGTTATTATTTTTAGTGGTGTAATTAAGCTTATAGGACACATCTGAAGATTAGACATGAATTATTGGGGGTTGCTTTAGTCATTTGGATACTTGTAAGCACCTAACTGTATGTTCATGAGTTATGTGTATGCTTAGTATTATTTTCTTCATTGATATGGACTTCATACACTATGTTTGAGCATGTATCTTTAAATTATGAAAATATAATGCAAAAACGGGAAAAACAATTTCTTGCATATATATAAGCTGCAATGGTCTACATCCCATATCTTTCTCAAAACAATATAGTGGTTTCTATGCGGGCTTTTTAAGAAAATAACCATCAATCCCAAACAATATCATTAGTTAGGCAAACTTTCAAACTAATTTCATTTTTAACAATTCGAGTGAACTGGAGTCGACCCTAGAGGAGACGATTTCTATGTATAGAAATCGACTCCTCTGGAGACGATTTCTGTACATAGAAATCGTCTCCTCTGGGGTCGATTTCTTTGTATATATTTTCAAACACCTGTGATGAAGAACGAAGAAAAACACTGAATCAAGCTGTGATGAAGAAGAACGAAGAAGAACCCAGGCGAACGAAGAAGAACGAACGAAGAACGAACGAAGAAGAACGAACCCAGGCGCCTGGGGTTCTTGCCGACGAACCCAGGCGCCGATTCTGACCGACGAACCCAGCAACACCGACGAGCAAACGAAGAACCCAGGCGCCGATTCACCAAACTCCGACGAACCCCAGCAACACCAACGAGCAATGGAGGGTTTGATTTGTTTTGGAGATTTTTTCATGGGTTTTTGGGGCTTGGAAGTGGAAACCCAGGCGCATTTTGGGGAGGAAA
The DNA here is from genome assembly GCF_002906115.3 of Quercus suber. Classification (NCBI taxonomy): domain Eukaryota; kingdom Viridiplantae; phylum Streptophyta; class Magnoliopsida; order Fagales; family Fagaceae; genus Quercus; species Quercus suber. The sequence continues at coordinate 413,585 of NW_027070028.1, forward strand.
GGAAGAACACGAAAAAATCGGGTAAGTTTTTGGGCTGGGCATATCAAAGAAATCGACTTCATTGAAGTCGTTTTCTATACAAAGAAATCAACTTTACTGAAGTCGATTTCTTTGTATAGAATACGACTCCAACGAAGTCGGTTTCTGTGTAAAAAAAATCACAAAAAATAGGCAATATGAACAGTAAAATCGACTTCTCTAAAGTTGAATTGTTAGAAATGCAATATGTTTGAAACGTTGGCTAACTAATAATATTGTTTGGGTTTTGTAGTTATTTTTTAAAAAATCCCTTTCTATGCTCAATTATCCAAAAAAAAAAAAATTCAATCAGAACGTGCTTCTATGCCCAAGATCATAGCAAGGAAATATGGGAATCCACTTAGCCTGAGCAGTTGTTCCTGCACAACCAAAAGGTCCATCACTGCTTCCAATCTCATATTCTTTTCCCTTTTTTCTATTTTAAAGAATTATTATTGTTTTTTTCTTTGATATCCTGTGTGTTTGATCGTGTATAAATTCTTGTAGATGCGTTTACTTTTGGATTCTTGGGTTTTAGTTTTTGGGTTTTAACTTGGTTTAGTTCTGATTTATGTGTTCATTGACAATTCTTTCAAATATTGGGTATTGAGTTTTGAGTTTATCTGTTTGGTACTCTTCTTTATTTTTAATTTTTTGAGATTCTTTGTATTATCGAATCAGGTTTTTTTTCTTTCTTTCTTTTTGTGGTATTTATTGAAGTCTATCATTATGATTGTAACTGGGATTTCATTTTCCTAGATTGTCATATCTCATACTATTAATTTCTTCAAAGATTCTGTTACGGCCAAATGAAAGGTTAGGGACTGAATCTAAATAAGGGATTTCCACATCATTATATCTTTCTACTACAGTACTACTAGGCTTTTTAGGTTTTTTATTTTTTTTTTAATTTTTTTTAGCGTGTTTGTTTGTCTTCTTTTTCCCTAATTCTTATATGATATTAATATTCCTAATTAACTTAATGTTAATGAAATTTCCCTTATTAAAGGTACCCATTTTTTTTTTTCAATTGACAGTGTTGGTGTGTATGTGAAATCCATCATGGGTGTAAATGGTTCTTATCTCAAGGTGTTAATATTGTACCAAAAAACTTACGAATAGCGCCCTTTTTAACTCCTGAATACACTGATGATGAGTTCCAGTATATATTAAGGAAGTCATTAGTGTATTGTATGTACTTCTTGAATTTTATGTATTGAAAGTTATTGCTATGTTTTATTTTGTTTCATATTGATAAAAAAATTAATGATTTTATCTTTGATTTTCTAACTATCTACATTTTTGGTATCCTGTGATTGGGATGGGTAGGTATCTTTTGGGATTTCTCTACCCAATCTCTTGTGTGATTAGCTTTTCTGTGTTCAAGAAGGTTTGGTAACAATCATGATTGCTATAATTGGCATAAAACTGACAATGCACCAAACTATGTGTATTTAGATAATTTATGTTTTTTTCTTCCTTGTTCTTACAATTTTAGTATGATGTGAGCTACTATCTGTCCTTTATTTTTTGAAGTCATCCCATTTAAAGTTTTTTGATATGTCAGGAATAGAAAATAAAGGAAGGTCTCTACATGATGGGCCTAAACGATGGGATATTTCGTCTTTGTTGGTTTATTAAATATGCTTTGCTGGTAAATTTTGTTCTTTTTCCTTGGCAAAATCATCATAATTTTCCATTTATCATTGAACTTTCAAAAAATTCTGGAAATAGATTTTTTCCCTTCTCATTTCTATACTGGGATTTGTTGCCTGTTATGCTATTTTGGCAAACATATTAGTTATTTGATGGGAAACGAAACCCATTATAGTTATGTGGCCTTATTTGGATCTCAGAGACTGGAGTTCCATCTATTGGAAACTTAAAAGAAAATATAATTTTAGGTTTTTCTCCATGAGACTCGAGTTCCAAATGAAGTCATGTAAGTAATATGTTTCAATTTTAGTGGCATAATGTTTGCAAAACTAGTTTAACAGGAAAAAAAACCTACTCAAACCCATTGGCTAAACTTTTGGGTTAAGTGGTATCCTGTTATGTGAAGTCCTCACAAACATCTCTTCATGGTGTTAAGTTTTAACTCGTAACAACTAAATCTCCTAACAAGTGGTATCAGAGCCAAGGTAGGTGGTTTGATTGGGCAAGTGTTCATTAGTGGGTTCAGCAACATGGATCCTTTATGTCACTGAACCCTTTTTTGGGAGTGTAGGTGATGAGGGGTGGATAGCATTACGTCTTATGAGGAATGAATAAACCTCTCCAACAAAAAATTGAGTGTGAGATTGCCTACCAATCATCTCTCCTAAATCCTGCAAAAGTTGATTTTGAAGCTATCCAAATGAAGGTGCTACTAGAACACATTACTTTCTTGAGTACAGTTGCTTCTCTTTAACTTGTTGTTTTATTTTCTGTTTTTTTTTTTTTTTTTTTTTTTGAGACACTCCTACATGTTCCACACACTCATTTTTCCATAAGAACACCTGTATGAATTCCTTGACTTTAAGTAAGAACATTGTGAATTTTTTAGTATTTTATCACCTTTTTGGTTAAGGGGCATAATCCTTGCTCATATTGGCTTCAACTGCTTTGGATTCACTCTTCAGATTTTTCTTCTCTCCTCATTGCACATCATTTAACCATAGATGTTGTTGACAGAAATAAAGTAGCTCAGAAGAGATTATGTACTGAGCCCCCTTGGAGTTTCTAATTTGCCTACAAAAAAGCAACAAGGAAAATTGGAGGAAACATTAATGGTTGTGCTTTCCTGTATCCTACATACTAAATGCATTTGTCTTCTCCTACCAATAGAAAAACAAGTAGTTCTCTTATTTCTCAGATATCGTTGCTTTGTTATGTTGAATTTTGAAGGGCACAATAGAGCTGGTGAAAGCACAAAAATATCAATGCTTGTTGACCTTCTTACTCCTACTTCAGGGGATTTCTCGGTTTTTTGGATGAATATAATAATGGAAATGGTAAGTTGCCTGTTTTCAGATTATTTGTCTATACCTTTCTCCCTTCATTCTATTTGATGATTATTTGCCCACAGGGCCAAGATTACTGGCAGAGTGGTTGGATGTACTTACAATTTTAATTTTTTTCTTGTTTGAAGGAGAAAATTACCCAAAGTCCATGGAAAATCAGAATGTTTTTATTATTAGCTGCATAATTAAGTTTATAGGGCACTTCTAAAGATTAGACACCAATTATTGGGGTTGCTTTAGTCATTTGGATACTTGTAAGCGGCTAACTATATATTCATGAGTTATGTGTATGCTTAGTATTATTTCTTCATTGATTTGGACTTCATACAATATGTTTGAACATTTATCTATCTTTAAATTATAAAAATAGAACGTAAAAAAAAGGGGAAAAAAAAAAAAATCTTGCATATGTATATAAGCGGCTATGCTCTACACCCTGTATCTTCCTCAAAACAATATAGGTGTTTCTATGTAAAAAAAGGAAAACAAATCTTCTATATATATATATATATATAAGCTCCAATTCTCTACACCCTGTATCTTTATCAAAACAATATAGTTGTTTCTATGCCCAAGATCATAGCAAGGAAATATGGGAATCCATTTTGGATCAATATTACAGTTTTACCGGATACCCAATTCTATGACTAGGTCAGATCTTATTGCAGTAAGTATACCACTTGTACATGTTTATATTGTTCATTTAAATATGGTTCATATTTTATTCTCTTGTGTATATTTCTTTTTTTCATTGAATTGGTTAATAGTGCAGAATTGTCCAATGTTAGCTCTCTGGCATGCCCAATTTTCTTCTCATGATGTGTTTATAAACTCTAGAAGAACTGTGGTGCCTACACTTTGTTAATCTTAAGTGTTCAAGATTTAAAACAGTCACTAACCAATCTATCCTGATTGGTTTTTGCATTATTCATTGGGAGCTGGGGTTGGATTTTTGTATGATTTCGTGATTAACTTGAATCTGTTTTACAGGATGAGATATGGAAGGCGTTAGGTGTTTGCCCTCAAAATGACATTCTTTTGCAAAGTTGACTGTAAGTAAGAAGCACATTTCATTTTCCTTTTTTTTTGTGTAGTAAGATATTTGAATTCTAGTTGTTTATGATATATTCTTAGATGTACTAGGTTTTCATGGTTAGATCTTTATTCTACTTGAATGGTAATTATGACAGAAGATATGGGTCTTTTCATTTAGTTGGAGCTCATCCAATTAGTTAAATGCTAGGCACCTATCATTAGTATTGTTATTATTTTACTCAGTTTTGCATGATTCATCTAATTACTTAAATTGGAAAAGTGGCTTCACAATCTTGTTTAGGCCCTTTTTTTTCTTTTTCATGAAGCTGTCTTTTTTGCAGAGTACACTTTTATTCTTTTTAGTAGTTCAGTTTGTTAAAGGAATTTTCTGGTTTAGTGTAATTTGGTAATGGTTTATGGTCCTGTTCCTATACTGCAATGATTTTAAACAATGTAGTAAACAGATTTGGTTAATAAATAGTTTCTACAGTTTTCTTATATTTTAGAATCACTTATGCCCACTAAGTTCTGAAAAATTAATTTTTTACTTATAATATAGGGTCATGCCGTTACATGGGGTCCTTTTTTTAGAAGAGTTGGTTTCAAGAAGACCTTTCATCATTTGTCAGGTCCATGGCACTCAAATGGAAGAGTATAAGTGTTGCCATACGTATTTCTTATAAAGTTGTGATCATGATGTGATTTCTTTCTCACTTTGATTTTAAATTATTTGTTGTAATCCTGCCTCAAGTCCCTTTTTTTTTCTTTTTTTTTTTCTTATCAAATTATTTTTTGTACGATTTTTGAACTCTGTTTGAAACTCCTTCTGCTACCTTCGTAACCTATTTTTGTTAAAATTTATTATAATAGTAATTGGTGATTTCAAACTTTGTGCAGCTCCAGCAAGTATTGGATGCATTCATTATGATTTCTGGTCAGCGAACTTATTCAACCTCTCAAATTATAGAAATTCCTTCAGTGCAGTCCTCTGACAATGCCTCCTTGCTTATGTTGCCACTGATGCAATTTAGCCCTTCAAACATACGAATAGCGCCCTTTCTAACTCCTAAATACACCGATGATGAGTTCTGGTATATCATGAAGGAAGTCATGGGTGTATTGTATGTACTTCTTGAATTTTATGTATTAAAAGTTATTGTTATGTTTTATTTTGTTTCATATTGATCAGAAAATAATGATTTTATCTTCGATTTTCTGACTATCTATATTTTTGGTATCTTGTGATTGGGATGGACAGGTGTCTTCTGGGATTTCCCTACCCAATCTCTTGCCTGATTAGCTTTTCTGTGTTCAAGAAGGTTTGGTAACGATAATGAGTGCCATAATTGGCATAAAACTGACAATGCACCAAACTATCTATGCATTTAGATGATTTATGTTTTTTTTTTTTCTTCCCCTTTTCCACAATTTTAGTATGATGTTGGCTATTATCTGTCCTTTATTTTTTGAAGTCATCACATTTAAAGTTTTTGATATTTCAGGAATAGAAGATAAAGGAAGGTCTCTACATGATGGGCCAAAAAGATGGGATATTCACTCTATCTTGGTTTAATACATATGCTTTGCTGGTAAATTTTGTTTTTTTTCCTTGACATAATCATCATATTTGTCTGTTTTTCTTTGAACCTTCAATGAATTCTGGAAATAGAATCTTTTCCTTCTCATTTCTATCATGGGATTTTTTTGCTTGTTATGCTATTTTTGCAAACATATTAGTTATGTGATGGAAAACGAAACACGTTAGTTATGTGGCCTTATTTGGAACTCTGGGACTTGTGTTCCATCCATTGTAAACTAAAAAGAAAATATAATCTTAGGTCTTTCTCGGTGAGACTCGAGTTCCTAATGAAGTCATGTAACTAATATGTTTCAATTTTAGTTGCATAATGTTTGCAAAATTAGCTTAAGGGGCAAAAAACCTGCTCAAACCCATTGGCTAAGCTTTTGGGTTAAGTGGTATCAAAACATGCTATGTGAAGTCCTCACAAAAAATCTCTTCATGGTCTTAAATTTTTACTCAAACTCAATCTCCCAACAAGTGGTATTAGTGCCAAGGTAGGCAATTTGATTGGGCAAGTGTTCATTAATTGGCCTATAAGTAGAGGTGAGGAATACTTGCATGCCAGCTCTAGTCATGGTTGAGTAAAGGCTTTAGTAGTGCAAGTCTTGGAAATTATGTGTGTTGGTGGCTCTCATTATTGTGTAAGGAAGACTCCCCATGTTCACTCCACCCATTGTTGAGTAAAGGTACTTTATTGGTGAGCACTATATTTAATGGTAATGCGTGGTAATGGATTATTAAGGAAAAAGATTCCGTTTAAGGGGAAGATTACCCGAGGTGTAACTACCAAGTGGCTAGGTAGAATGCTTATACGTGAAGGGAGATTTGTTGGAATATTGATCGTGTGAGTGGTGTGGTTAGCTAAGTATTAAAATCTCAAACTAGTTAATAATGACAAAAGGGAGTGGTTAATATAATATAAATTGAACCCAATTGGATTAGATGATTAAATTCATCATTTCCTAACAGTTTAAGCCATTAGGACAATCGGTAATTTATCATGATATTAGAGTAAAGGTCTTGGGTTCAATCTCTCTTCTCCACCTTACCTTTCATTTAAAAAAATTTCCACCTAGGCCTCACTTAATGGCAGCTTAGGTAACCCACATGTGAAGGTGGAGTGTTTGATTAAAGGGTTAAATTCACCTTTTCCTAACAACTTATGTTTTTGGGACAATTGGTAATTTATCATCCCAAGCCCATAGGTTCAAACTTTTTTTTTTATTGTGAGTGGTGTGGTTAGTTAAGTAGTAAAGTCTCACATTGGATAATAATAACAAGAGTGAAAAAAATTTTGTGTCCCAACATGTTTTATGAAACCTTCACAAAGAGACTTCTCAAGTTGTTAATGTTTACTCTCACAAACTCAAGATCACAATGATTTCTATGACATATCCAATTCCTGCCTAGACATGGTTTATAGACTTCCTCAAACTGATTTTTTTGGGTTAGAACCGAGCCAAACAAAGCTTGGTGAGATAATCTGAGAACTGTTTTACATATATTTTTTAAATAAGTAATAAAATTTATCAATATCATAGTTTATGTCAAGCTCAAGATGAAAAGCACTTCGTGACCTAAATGAATTACAAAAGAACATGCACAAAATAGAAGTGATTTTGTGAAATCTAGAAGTGTCAATATTTGGTAAGACTCTGCAGGCATGATCATTCAAACAAAGTTCCAATCAGCAATGCTTCTAACTGACATACAGGAATTCTATGTGAAGCCCTTTTCTGGGTTATTTTGACTAGGAAGCTTCAGCTTTAAAAGGACATTTATTTATGTTTATGAATAACATATCTTTGTTAGCCGCTGTATGAGGTCAAATTGGCTCATGGAGCAGTTAGTGATGCCGATCTATAGTATTCCTTGTAGTAATTATTATTTTAATTATGCTTTATTACATATTCCCTCCATCCTACGATTGATGAAAGTTAGCAAAGTAACAAGTTTGTTAATGAATCAAAATAAATGTAGCAGTATTTCAATGATACTCTTAGATGGGCCATGTGTGTTTGGAATTACTTTGACGCACAATTATAATTCGATCTTGGAGATACTAAGAATTTCATATTTATTTTCCTTCATTAAAATGCTTGGCATTTGTTCAAAATTGGATTTATCATGGGACGGATGGACTATAATTTGGTGAGTGAAAGAATACCACTCAATTTGAATTTTTTTAGTGATTTATATGAGGAAGTAGTTATCCTGGCTGTTCTTTAAATTTTATTGCCAATGATGGTCCCCCCTCCCCCTCCCCCCCCCTCCCAATTTTTACGAGGAAATAGTTATCTCGACTGTTTTTGAGTCTAATAAGATCCCCCCTTCCCCTTTATCCCACCCAAACAAGACTCAATTAAGCTTAACCCCCATTAATTTTGCTCTGCAACATGGATCCTTTTATGCCATTGAACCCTTTTTTGGGAGTGAAAGTGATGAGGGGTGGATAGCATTACGTCTTATGAGGAACGAATCAACTTCTTTAACAAAAAATTGGGGGTAAGAATGCTTACCAATATCCGCTCCTAAATCTACAAAAGTTGTTTTTGAAGCTGTCCAAATGAGGGTGCTACAAGAACACATTACTCTCTTGAGTATAGTTGCTTCTCTTTAATTATTATTATTATTATTTTTTTTTTTTTGAGAAACTCCATGTTCCACACACTCATTGTTCCATAAGAACACCGGTATGAATTCCTAGACTTTAAGTAAGCAAAATAGAATGTAAGGAAAGGAAAAAAAAATCTTGCATGTATATATATAAGCTGCAATGCTCTACACCCTTTATATTTCTCAAAACAATATAGTTGGGAGAAAATGGGCTTTTGCCCTTTTTTTTTTTTTTTTTTTTTTTTTAGTTGGGAGAAAATGGGCTTTTGCCCTTTTTTTTTTTTTTTTTTTTAATTTTTAAATATCCAGCATTTTGCCCCATTTCTGAAACTATTTAGGGAAATGCTTCTATTTTGAAACTCGATTTTCTAAAATCGAGTTTCAATTTAAAACTTAATTTTTGGACAATCGAGTTATAGCGAACTGAAAATAAATAAATAAAAAAAAAAATTTCAGAACTCGAGTTCATGCAACTTGAGTTCCGTGTGAAGTACTCGAGTTCATGGAACTCGAGTTCCTTGAAAAAAAATTCAAGTGGAACTCAATTTCCATGAACTCGAGTACTTCACATGGAACTCGAGTTCCCCCAAAAAAAAAAAAAAATTATAAGTCCACGTTCTCTATAATTCGATGTTCCAAAAATCAAGTAATACATTTGAAATTTGATTTTCTAAAAATTGAGTTTCAAAACAGGGGCATTTCCTTAATTAGTTTTAGACATGAGGCATTTTGATGGAAATTTTGTGAGAAAGGGGTAAAAGCACATTTTGGCCAATATAGTTGTTTCTATGGCCAAGATCATAACGAGGAAATATGGGAATCCATTTTTGGATCAATGTTATTGTTTTACGGGATATGCAATTCTATGACCAAGTCAGATCTGATTGCGGTAAGTATACCACTTGTGCATGTTTATATTGTTCATTTAAATATGGTTCATGTTTTATTCTCTTGTATGTATTTCTTTTTTTCATTGAATTGGTTAATACTGCTGAATTGTCCAACGTTAGGTATCTGGCATGCTCAATTTTCTTCTCATGATGTGTTCATCGACTCTAGAAGAACTGTGGTGCCTGCACTATTTTAATCTTAAGTGTTCGCGATTTAAAATAGTCACTAACCAATCTATCCTGATTGGTTTTTGCATTATTCTTTGGGAGCTGGTGTTGGATTTTTGTATGATTTTGTGATTAAGTTGAATCTGTTTTACAGGATATGGAAGACATTAGGTGTTCTCAAAATGACATTCTTTTGCAGAGTTGATTGTAAGTAAGAAGCACATCTTATTTTCCTTTTTTCGTGTTGTGTTAGATATTTGAATTCTAGTTGTTTATGATATATTCTTATATGTACTAGGTTTTTACAGTTAGATCTTGATACTGCTTGAATGGTAGTTATGATAGAAGATATGTGTCTTTTCATTTAGCTAGAGCTTATCCAATTAGTTAAAAGCTAGGCACCTGTCATTAGTATTATTATTATTATTTTACTTAGTTTTGCATCATTCATCTAATTGCTTATATTGGAAAAGAGGCTTCGCAATCTTGTTTAGGTTTTTATTTTTATTTATTTTTTATTTTTATTTTTATGTAGTAGTCTTTTTTTAATAAATTTATTTTGATAAAAAAAAATGAGGTTTATGCAATTACATCGGTGCACACTCTTTAGTCTAGATTTAGTTTTGTATTTTGCAATAGATATCACCTTAGTTATTTCTAATTTTTTGTTAACAAGTTGTCAGAAGTTGTGCAACAAAGGAGAGACTTGCTTATTTTCGCATTGGGTGTTCTACAAAATCTTGGTTCTTACAATCAGAATGGTTGAAGCATGTATAACAACAATGGTTGAAGCATGTGTGTGTATATATTTATATAATTTTTTGTTTTGTTTTTTTTTTTTTTTTGGTTTTGGGTTGGCTATCTATCCTCAATAGCTTAGTTAAGGTTGGCCATATGTATTCTTTTCCTTCATTCTATTATTTCCAAAGTCATACTTTTTGTTACTTCTTTAATTGACATGTTCTTTTTTTCAACTACTACTAGGGGATTTTTTAGAAAATAACTACAAAACCCAAACAATATTATTAGTTAGGCAACGTTTTAAACATATTGCATTTTTAATAATTCGACTTCAGAGGAGTCGATTTTACTGTTCATATCTATTTTTTGCCAGTTGAGTAGATAAAGAAATCGAGTCCTTTGTACTCATTTTTTATACATAAAAATCAACTTCAGTGGAGTCGTTTTCAATACAAAGAAAACGACTCCACTGGAGTCGTTTTCTTTGTATTGAAAACGACTCCACTGAAGTCGATTTGCCAAAAAACCCCATGCGCCGACGAACCCAGAAGAACCCATGTGCCAAAAAACCCCATGCCGTCATAGAAGAACCCAGCAAACGAACCCAGCAACACCGACGAGCAAACAAACGCAAGTGCCGACGAGCGTGTTCTTCTCCTCCACTGATCCGATCCGAGCGTGTTAGACATTTGCTCGTCGGTGTTGCTGGGGTTTGTCGGGGTTTGGTGAATCGGCGCCTGGGTTCGTCGGCAAGAACGAAGAACGAAGAACGAAGAACCCAGAATCAGTGCCTGGGTTCGTCGGCGCCTTCGTTCTTCGGTCACGGTAAAGGACTGGGTTTTTACAGAAGGAAGAACGAAGTTGTGTGGAGTTGGTGTTGTAGTGTTTTTTGGCAAATCGACTTCAATGGAGTCGTTCTCAATACAAAGAAAACGACTCCACTGGAGTCGTTTTCTTTGTATTGAGAACGACTCCATTGAAGTTGATTTCTATGTATAAACAATAAGTACAAAGGACTCAATTTTTTTATCTACTCAACTGGCAAAAAATAGATATGAACAGTAAAATCGACTCCTCTGAAGTCGAATTGTTAGAAATGCAATATGTTTGAAACGTTGCCTAACTAATAATATTGTTTGGGTTTTGTAGTTATTTTCTAAAAAATCCCCTACTACTGCTACTAATAGATATATGTTTGTGTGTGTATTTTCATTCTCTAACTATTTTTCGTTCCTTTAACTTGAATTAACTCATTCTTTCTTACTGGTGTGTTAATCGCTCTCTTTTGAACATGGCCAAACTATCTCAAGTTATCTTTCTCTCATATTTTCATCAATAGGGGCCACCCCTATATTTAAGCGTATTTTCTCATTTCTAATCACACATTTCCATGTTTTTTTACTTAATCATCTAAACGTTCTCAGTTTAGTTACACTTATTTTTTGAATATGTTTATTCTTGATTACCTAACATTTTGTACCATAGAGCATATCTTGTCTTATAATATTCTTATTAAAATTTTCCTTTAACTTAATAGGTATTCTATGATCACACGATACTCTTGACATGCTCCCTTTTATCCACCATGCTCGTATCCTAAGAAAAACATCACCTTTTGTCTCTCCAATCAATTAATATATTTAATATATATATATATAAAAGCAGATACCTCATGTGAGAAAACATAAGATTTTGCCATGTGGCGCCTTCTTTGATAGCCATCCATTTTTTTTGGTTCAAGATACACCTCATCTATTACTTATTACTTATCTTCACTCCTCTCTCTCAAGTCTCAATTGACTAAAATAACTTTTAAACTTTCAAGTTTACCGTTAATTGTTTAATAAAGAAAAAAAAAAAGAAAAAAAAAATACCATTAATCTAGCTCTTCTACGTCTAACCCTTCGGCTGCCCGCCTCTTGCAATTATCTAAGTTATATAGCTCTTCCACATCTAACCACCTCTTTCAATTATCTAAGTTATATATTAAATAGCACACTTCCTTCTAGCCATGAGTCTCCTTTTACAATCACTTCTCTTCTTTTCTTTTAATGCTTCTCTTTTTTTCTTCTTTCTTTTTTCCTAAAATCTTTAGCTACACGTTGTTTAGCAATCACATTTTTATAACTCAAATTCTTTATGTATTGTTGGACAAATTGTGCTTGAAATGAGTAAATCCTATGGCAAAATCACGGTTTTGCATTCTAGAATTTGTAAAGTTCAAACATGGTGAGTAAGGGTTTGAAATTTTATTCTTTTTCTCTCCTTTTGAAATTTTATTCTAGAAAAGTGATTGCATTCTTGGCTAAGTAAGAGGAAACACAAATACTGTGCTTTAACTAATATAAACTAAATTAATTTTTGTTGTTGTTATCAATCTAATGTTAGAGTTTGCAACAAAGGTTAGGTTTTAATTGTTTGTTATCAAATCCATATTAGAGTTTGCAATTTTGATGTGTTGGGTGTTTTGTTGGAATTATTACAGACAAATAAAAAGAAGTGGTTTATGAAATCCTATGACAAGGGCAATGGCAAGAAATCCAATCGTATCCAATTACTCTCTTTCCAAACCTTTGCAAATACCACAAACGTATCATCATAATTGGAATGTCTCTTTGAGGTCAATTTTATTTTCCCGTTATTTTCTTTAGGATGTTATTTTTAATTTTAGTAATCAACTGGGTTTATTTTTATTTTTTGGGGACAATAATCATCATATGCAAAGGTTAAAATCTAGCGCATCTTATCACAATTATTAGTATATGTCCTTTTCTTACTTTCTAACTTCCATTCATATAACTGAAACTATATGGGGTTGAATAATTACTATCCTTGATTAAAATCTCATTTCAACTACTGCTAGGCATTAGCCACCTATTGGTGCTACAGTGCTCAAAGGCCCCATAGGGAATTTTTGGTTTAACTACATATTATTGCTAGATATCAACAAAGCACAAATTTCATCTTTCGTATGTATTTTAATTTATTCTTCTTTCTCTTTTGAATTTAACTTGCTCTTTATCAATGTTCATTCTTTGTCTCTTTATCAATGTTCATTCTTTGTTGTTAATTAATGATATGCTTTTGATTCCATAAAACGTTTGCATATTAATGTTTTCATTCTTTATCAATTTTGAGTGTTATTTGGCTGTAGTTAAGCATCAATGTAGTAGACCTCATGTTAGTTTATGTGTTGCTTAATGTACTTTGTGTAAGAAGGTGAATTAAACGGTTTAAGTTTACATGTGCAGGAGATGAACTTTATGCAATTTTCTGTAGGAAGTGGACCTTTCAGACAATGACACAATAGCACATTAAAGAATGTAAATTCCGTTCATGTTTTCCAGTTATAAGAAACTTTTTGTTTATTTAATAATAATTTATAGTTCTAAGGCATGCAAATGCTTATATTTAGCAATTTGCTTTGTAAATTTACAAAGTTTTCTACTTATGATGAGGAATTTCATATTTGAAAGCTTTAAAGGGGCAACTGAATATAAATGTTCTTGGAATTACTTTTTTAACCATTGTTGTTTGTGACTTTCAAACAAGTAACGACTGCATATTGCAAATTGTCATGTTAATATTAGTTTGGGATACTTACAAAAAATAACAGAGAATGTTGCCAAATCTAAATTTGGCAGATTTGGCACTAACTACACTTGGTAGAATTTTTAATTTTAATATTGAGCTTTAATAGGATTTTATTATGGTTAGGAACTAGGGTTTGATTTGGATTTAGTTTTACTATCAAAACTTTGTAAATTAAACATGACTAACAATAATTGTGTTAATGAACACAAGGAGTTAACAGATATTTTTTTTACAAAATATTTCAAAATGCACATCGCAATACGCAATACTCTTGACGTGCTTCTCCCTTTTATCCACCCTGCTCGTTCCTAAGAAAAACATCACCTTATGTCTCTCCAATCAATCAATCAATTAATATATATATATATATAAAAGGAGAGACCTCATTTGAGAGAATATGAGGTCTTGCCAAGTGGTGCTCTCCTTGAGGATTCTTTTGCAATAAAAGATATGCACTTTTTGTTTTCTTTGGTTCATCGTTTCAAGATTATTCATCTATTTCTCACAAAGATAAGTACTCTTTTTATATTAAATAAACACCAATTAAAAGATAATGACTCTTTATTTTCTTAGCTACATCGTTTCAAGACCATTTTTTCCTCTTTAGGTTTTCACCTCTTGCATCTCTGCTCCTTTCTATACCCCTGCCCATAGTCTTTTACATCATCCTAACTCAAATGCACATATAAGATTCTCCAAACTAGGAAGGATGTAAACGACTTGTGGTTTTGATGTGGAAGTCAGAGATCATTGTGAGTTTTGTGAGGGTTGTGATTGGATATGGGCCTTTGGTTGTTTGAGATTTTTGAAGTTGGAGCTTTTGTGCTGGGTTTGCGATGATGTGTGACTGGATTTTTGCCAACTGGCTGAAGCCATGAAGAACCTTTTATGGGCTTTGAGACTTTTGATTTGATAGATATATATGTCCCTTTTTTTTTTTTTCACTTATTCTCTACATTAGTCTTTTTGTATTTTTTTACTTATTCTCTACAATAGTCTTTTTGTATTTTTTTACTTTTACTTTGATACTAATGCATTGTACTGCACACACATAAATGAAATAATTTTTTCCCTTATTAGTGTGAACTATTTGAATTGTATTTAAAATTATGAATGTGGTTTATAATTTAATAGATTTGAGAAAATTTGTTAATAGTTAACTTGAAGTTATTTTATATGAATTTAAAAAATCGTACGTAGTCTTTTAGATTTTTTTTTGGTTGCAATTTTCCTTATACTATATTTGAATGCTTGGGAGCTTGCTTCACAAATATATTAAATACTAAAAATATTTTGAATATGAACATTGAGGATAATTGCATGGATACTCTAACAAAGCTAATTAAAGAAAAGGGAACACCATCAGTTTGGAAAGTAAGTATTTTCATTATACCTTATTCTGTATACTGTAACTGCAATTTAGTACCAGTTTTTCTACATATTGTTTTTAATATTAAATTAATAATATGATATGGTCTCCTAGGAATGCCAAATAACTATACAATTTCAATCTCATATATCAATATTAGTAAACAAACGCTAATCAATAGTTTGGAACTACTTCTAGAATAAGTAAAATTATAAATATGAATTAAGAAAAATGAGCTAAAGCATTCGACAATAGTTTGGGAAAACATAAATACTATATACAACAAAAAACATAAAAATTATTTCCAAATGAAATTGAAAAGTGTTTGCGCATCGCACAAGACATTATCTAGTTTTATTAAGTATTGATCCAAGATATGAAAACATCTCACTCTTTAGTATCTTTTGACCGTTGGGTAATATCATCCCCTTTTCTCTATTTCTACTTTTACTAAACTTACATTCTATGTGTTGTGTCTTAATTGAAAGCCTTTAGATTTTTGAGTGTCTTGAGAAATTTTAACTTGACATTAACTCCACTTCTAATTTCCTTTAAAGTAAATCATTTGTGAAAAGCATACACCAACAGACTTTCTCTTGAATCGATTTAAAATAGCTAAAGCATATGAATAATAAAAATTTCAAGTAAAATAAAGGGAACATACAAGGGAAAAATTATAAATAACAGCTAGGTAAGTATTTGGAGTATGTATTGCATCTGTCTTGAAGATGGGCAACTAATAATCTTTATCTTTTGTGGATGTAAGAAACTTAACACTGTGATCGATAAAGTGAACAATAATGACCATCAACCAGAGTAAGTTAAAAGTCAATAATGCACAACAGCAGAAAAAAAAAAAAACAAAAATCAGAATAAACAGAAGAAAAAAAAGAAAGAAATAGAAAGCCCAAAACAACCCTTAATTATTTTAACACATAAATTAATTTGATTCTAAATTTACCCCCCCACCCCCCCCCAAAAAGAAACACTTTTTGTGTGAATTGAATATGAAATGTAAAAAGTTTAGCTACAAAATTGACTATAGGCTAAAACTACAATCTTACTCAATAAAATAAGTATTACTACATATTTTTGAAAATCTAACCATTCAATTGCATATTCTTTACGCTCTCAATATATATATATATATATCAAATTTTGTGTCAATCGGATATTATTTACTATATGATTTACAAGCTTATATTTTACGTATGATTTTGAACTACAAAAATTTGTAATTTAAATAATTTATTAGTGATATAACTATTGATCTTTAATTTTCTAGAAATTTTGCAAACATAGAGAATATAAGTAGAAGATGTAATCTAATGGTGGATTTGTCAGAATTTACCTCCAATAAAAAGATATTGAGTAAGGTTGTAGCCTAAGGTTATAACCAATTTTATAAATAAATTTTTCCTATATGAATTAAGTGTAAGTTGCAATATGATAAAATAATAAAAGTATTTCCCCCATCTCTCTCTTCCGTCACCACATGAAAATCATTTCCTTTTCAAACCAGGAAAACCATTCATGATAGTTATCGATCTATATTTTTCCCTTTATATATCTATAAAAAAAAAAAAGTTATTGTTTGTAGTTTTTATTTTCAATTACAGTAAAATGTTGCATACTAAACAGATGAAATCCAGGTGTGTTAGCAATTTCGATAAATTTACAATTATATATATGTGTGTGTTGCATAAGATTTCTATGTGTTCCAAATATTAATAAATGCCATGTTTATCAAAAAATTTCCTGCATAAATAGTTAAATGATTATTATGTGTATTAATTTCTTGATAATTGTAAAAAAAATCTCATTTAACTATTAATATATGGTTTAAATGGTATTTCATTTTCTTGTGTATATTTTATTTTTATTTTATTTGAGAAAAATATTTATTTTCTTTTAGTTATACAGTGTTATTATATTATAGTTTCCAATTTAATACACAATACACAGTTTCTTCAAAACTTATATTTAGCAGCTTTTCTAATGAATCATAGGTTACCATTGCGTATCTTTGGTGCAGTGATCACTCTACAAGTATAAGTGTGATAAGATTCTAGTTCAGTGGAAGAAAGGGAAGAAGAATTGATATTTGGAACAAGGAAGGAGGCAGAGAGAAAGAATAAGGAAGAAACAATAGAATTCTTATTTGCATGAGCTTTACAATCCTTACATTCTCCTTATAAGCACTACCCACGTAACTAACTAACTACCTACTTGACACCCTGGTCTAACCAACTAACAACCCACAATAGCAGTACAATCTATTCTGCAGTATAGTCTAGTCACGGCACCCTCAAACGCATCCCCATGCAGCCACACACGCACCCCTCTGCAACAACATACACACCACCTGTCACACACACACGCACACTCCCTTGCACCCCTTTCACACATAGCTGTCACACCTACACTCACACCCTTGCAGCATTATACACACCACTTGTGACTTACAAATATCTACAAATATCAAGCCTACAATTATCACAAGCCTTTTTACAAATATCTACAAATATACACCCATGCATACCTTTACAAATATCTGCAAATATCCACACTACAGTACCTATTAATACCCCCCAAATCAAAGCACCTTGCCCACAAGGTGAGGGAATTGATGCTGCAATGCATAAAGAGACTCCCACGTAGCATGGATTGGATCTTGCCCTTGCCATTGGACGAAAACCTCAGTAATTGACCTGGATCGAAGTTGCTTAGTTCTGGTCTACAAAACTGCAATTGGTTCAAGATGGACAAAACCACTAGAATCCATAGGAGGTAAATTAGGAATGGGAATGACTTGAGTCCCCAAATGCTTCTTAAGGCAGGACACATGGAAAACTGGATGTAAGAGATAATCCGAAGGTAAAGCCAACCTATAAGCCATAGAACGTAGCTTTTGCAAAACCTGAAATGGGCCATAGTACCTTGGAGAAAACTTATTAAAGCCCTTGGACTTTAAGGTCAACTACCTATGAGGCTGAAGCCTCAAATAAACCCAGTCCCTAACCTCAAATGACTTGTCAATCCTATGCTGATTAGCTTGGAGCTTCATTCTGGATTAAGCAGCAAAAAGGTTTTGTTTCAGTAATGACAAGACTTCAGACCTAGTCCGAAGAAGGTGATCCACTGCCTCAACCTTGGTGGTACTAGGAATGTAATCCAATTGCCCTGGTGGAGGACAACCATACAATGCTTCATAAGGAGTGAATTTGGTAGAGGTGTGGTAGTTAGTGTTGAACTAGAATTATGCTAAATACAACCACTCAACCCAAGAGTTAGGCTTGTCACAGACAAAGGCCCTAAGATACTGCTCTAGACTCCTATTAACCACCTCAGTTTGACCATCTGTCTGACGATGGTATGCTGAAGACATGGTTAGGGTATTGCCCTGAAGTTTGAAAAGTTTCTGCCAAAATTTGGAAGTAAACATTGCATCTTTGTCACTCACAATGGACTGAGGCATGTCATGAAGCCTAAAAATCTCCTTCATAAACACAGCAACCACCTTAGAAGCGGTGTAAGGATGAGAAAGAGGCATGAAACGCACAAATTTGGTCAATCTATCCACACCACCATAATGACCTCAAATCCATGAGACTTAGGAAGACTTTCCACAAAATCCAAGCTAATATCAGTCCAAGGCTTGGAAGGAATTGGCAAAGGCTGTAACAAACCTCCTGGTTTGGTAGTCTCTTCCTTAATTATTTGACATACTTCACAATGCTTCACATGCCTTTTAACATCAGACTTCATCCCCTTCCAAAAGAAGTCTTGCTTGACCCTATATAAGGTCTTCAAATACCCAGAATGACCACCAATGGGACTGTTATGCATATGTTGAAGAACCAAGGACTTCAATGGAGAGGTAGAGCTCAAGAATACCTTATCCTTATAAAGAAGTAAACCATTATGCAAAGAAAATTTAGAGGAAGTGGAAGAGCTGCCAGAAAGAGAAGTGAACAACTGCTGATATTCATCATCCTCATTGTTGCTATCTTTCAAAATAGTTAACCAAGTAGGGCAAGGAAAAGAAATAAGAAACAAGGAACCAACATCCACTGAAGAGGAGACAAAACCATCCCCTGGCTGCATAGCAGCAATCTCTTCTTTTCTAGACAAGGCATCAGTGGCCTTATTTTCCTTACCCTTCTTGTATTCCACAATGAAAGAGTAACCAAGCAATTTGGTGAACCATTTTTGCTGAGTAGGTGTCCTAATCCATTGCTCCAAAAGAAATTTGAGACTTTGTTGATTAGTCTTGATCACAAAAGGCCTTCCTACCAGGTATGGTCTCCATTTCTTCATAGCAGTGACCAATGCCAACAATTCCTTCTCATAAGTTAACAAAAGCAAGCTTCTGCCCTTAAGAGCTTGGCTATGGAAAGCTAATGGCCTATGATTCTGCATGAGTACAGCCCCCAAACCAGTACCTGAGGCATCACACTCAACAACAAAAGGCTTAGTAAAGTTTGGTAAGGCTAACACTAGTGGTTGTGACATAGCTTGCTTGAGAGTATTGAAAGCTAATTTAGCCTAAGCAGACCATTGAAAGGAGTCCTTCTTCAATAAGGCAGTAAGTAGAGCTGCAATCAAGCCATAATCCTTCACAAATTTCCCATAATAGCCTGTCAACCCCAAGAACTCTCTCAAGGCCTTAACAAAAGTAGGGACAGGCCACTGCAACATAGCTTTTGTCTTCCTAGGGTCTGTTCTAACCCCTTGACCAGAAATTAATTGACCAAGGTACTCCACTTCCGCACAACCAAAAACACACTTGCTTCTCTTTGCATACAACTTATTGTCAAGTAGCACAGTAAGCACCACTCTCAAATGAGATAAGTGAGATGTTAAATCCTTACTAAACACCAGAATATCATAAAAAAAAAAAAGCAAGTACAAACTTCCTTAGGTAGGGTTTAAAAATCTGGTTCATGAGTGATTGAAAGGTTGAAGGGGCATTTGTAAACCAAATGGCATAACCAAAAATTCATAATGGCCCTCATGGGTTCTAAAGGCAGTTTTCTCAATATCCTCATCCTTCATTCTAATTTGGTGATAGCTTGATCTAAGGTCCAACTGAGAAAAAATGGAAGAACCATGGAGTTCATCCAACAACTCATCCACCACAGGAATAGGATATTTATCCTTGATCGTAGCCTTGTTAAGGGCCCTATAATCTATACACATACACCAACTTCCATTTGCCTTTCTCACCAACAACACTGGTGAAGAGAAAGGACTTTGACTAGGCCTAATGGATCCAACCTCTAGGAGTTCATGCACAATTTTCTCAATTTCATATTTTTGATAAAAAAGGTACCTATAGGGCCTTTCATTGATGGCTTAAGTCCCTTTCTTAAGTAAAATCTAATGCGCATGGCCTCTCAAGGGTGACAGACCAGATGGAATAGCAAAAACTGTACTAAATTCAGTCAGAAGGTCTTCAATCTCTGGCTGAACTTGTTCTGGAACTGAAGAAGGAACTGGGGAGATGACTTGAAGACACAACCCCCTCTTAACAATAGGTTTGAAGAACTTCTTAGACTCCTGGAAATCAAGACCAGAGGGCTACAAACCCTTGAGCAAAACTGGCTTGTCATCTAAAACAAACACCATAGTGAGGTGCTGGAAGTCCCACTAAATCAGTCCCAAAGTGTACAGCTATTGAGTGCCTAAGACAACATCACACCCTCCTAAGGACAAAACATTGAGATCCATAAGGAATGTCTGCCCTTGAAGCTTAAGTTGGACTGCATGTGTGTGATTGATAAAAAAAAAAATAGTGGGTCCATGTGTAAGTGATAGTTAACCACTCACAATCTGTCACGTTAAAGATGTGCCAAAAAAATTGTAGAATAATTTGTAGTCCTAGAACTACTCTAATTTTAATTATTCTTTCTATACCAATTATAACCTTTTATCCTGCATATATAATAGAATGTTTAGGTGGCATTATTTAATGGTTATTTGGCATGACGTCCCTAGCACCTTTTACCGATTATAACCTTTTCCCTAGCATTGGTCCAAAGGCACATTTTTCCATACACGACATTTTGTTTTTTCCAAATGTTGGTTTTTACTTTGGAGAGTGACATTATTAATTAGTGGATATATTCCAATTGGTCTTCCATCTTGAACTTTTCCTCTACCGATGATGATACCATCTCTGATGAGACTCTTACTCTAGTCACATTTTCTTTCAAATGTCATTGTTACTTTGGGGAGTGGCAACATTAATTAGATTATGTATTTGGCCAATTGTTCGATCTTGAATGTGACCAATCAAATCATGCAATTCATATTGGTCTTGTATATATATATATATAATTCAGTGCTCTCTGTGACCTCTATCCCTTTTTTTTTTTTTTTTTTTTTTTGAGAAAGCTCTGTGACCTCTATCTCGTATTAACTAATATAAAATAATCATTAAATAATATTATCTAAGCATTCCTCTATATATGCAGACGATAGAAAGTTAACGAGGATGAATGGATTGTAACGAGATTGTATAATATTTTTAATAGTTTAAGGATGAAGATAAAATTATTAAATTAAAAAAAAATTGACATATTTTTTATTTAAAAAAAAAAAGTAACTTTTGACATAGCTTGAGGATGAAATCAAATTTATGTAAACTTCAGGAACAAAAGTCAATATTTTTTCCATCCATATACTATTTTCGTTCAAGCATCTTTATAGGAATGCATTAGTGCTCTCATTGGTATAATTTTTTTTCTAAAAAAATGGTCTTGGTGGTTTTTTATTATTATTATTTATTTATTTATTTATTTATTTATTTTAAGTCCACTTTTTTTTTTCCTTTCTCAAAAAAAAAAAAAAAAAGAGTAAGTCCACTTTTAAATGGTTAATAATTAAAGGAAATGTTAAAGAATGGCCTAAAGGCATTGGTTTAGAAACTATTTTTAGAAATATTTTATGAAAAAATGATAAAGCAGTAAATTTTGTTGATATTTTTTTTTTATATTTTTAATAAAAATAATGTCAAAACTTTTCTAATAAGATTTATTAATATTTACTTTAAGGACACCTGTTAACATGACGCAATATTTAAATTAAGACACTAGTCAAGCATTATGACAAAAATACACACATACACGCACTAGAACACCCTTTATTCTTCTTAAAAGAAAAAAGAATACCCCTTATTGAATGCAAAACAAGCATGATAGTCCCAAACCCAGCAACTAGGCTTATCTCTTTGCTGGGGCATAGTGGCATATACCTATACAATTTGGCAATTAGACACTAAAATTATTGACCTAGGATGCTAAATGATTGGCCAGCCAGTACCTGGCGGCTTCAAATTAATGCATGGGACACTAATAGCATATAACTTATAAGAGATATGATATAATTTTTTCAATCTACGTGTATATATATTATATAATTTTTTCAATTTACATATTTTATTAGATAAGCTAACTTGAACCCATAAAATTTACATCCTTAAGCATTTCCTAATATAAACATCTAAGAATAAATAAAAGTTTTTGTTATCGAAAAAATTCATTAAATTTTTAATCATCTAAAAAAAAATCATAATTTTTTCATCTTTGAGACACATGAGTGGGGACAAAAATTATGTTCTTGGGTCCTTCACAATCTCATCCTATTTGTATTTGTATTTGTATTTGTATTTTTTTTGGTGAATAATCCCATTTGTATTTATCTCTTTTTATCTTTCATAATCCTAGCATCAAAACCCAAACTTGCCAATCATGCATCCAAAATTTACCATATAATTATATAAAACTTATATAGTATGAGCTGTAAGTGTGTGTAATGGGGATCTCAATCGACGCCAACACTGGTGAAGAGAAAGGACTTTGACTAGGCCTAATGGATCCAACCTCTAGGAGTTTATGCACAATTTTTTCAATTTCAGATTTTTGATAAAAATGGTACCTATAGGGCCTTTCATTGATGGCTTGAGTCCCTTCCTTAAGCAAAATCTGATGCTTATGGCCTCTCAAGGGTGGCAGACCAGATGGAACAGCAAAAATGTACTAAATTCAGTCAGAAGGTCTTCAATCTCTGGTTGAACTTGTTCTGGAACTGAAGAAGGAACTGGGGAGATGACTTGAAGACACAACCCCCTCTTAATAGTAGGTTTGAAGAACTTCTTAGACTCTTGGAAATCAAGACCAGAAGGCTGCAAACCCTTGAGCAAAACTGGCTTGCCATCTAAAATAAACTCCATAGTGAGGTGCTGGAAGTCCCACTAGATCAGTCCCAAAGTATACAACCATTAAGTGCTTAAGACAACATCACACCCTCCTAAGGACAAAACATTGAGATTCATAAGGAATGTCTGCACTTGAAGCTTAAGTTAGACTGCATGACAAGCACCCCCGGTCTGCACCAATGCACCATTAGCAACCTTAACCTCAAAGCTATCTTCAACAGCTATGGGAAGTTTCAGCAGCATCCAAATGGAGGTGTCCAAGAAGTTATGAGTGCTACCTGTATCAATTAGGATCACCAATTCTTTATGATTTATTCTTCCAAGTACTCTTATGGTGCCTGGAGATGGACTGCCTAACAAGGCATACAATGTGATCTCAGTAGTAGAATTGATCAAGTCAGAAGACACATCTAAACCAATGCCCTCCTCCACTTGCTCCACTTGCATCTCCTCAGAATAGACCTCTACTTTAGGTGTAGAAGTTTGCACCCCTTCCATCATCAAAAACTTTGGAGTCTTGCACTTATGACCAGCAACCCTCTTCTTGTCATGGGAAAAGCATAATCCTTTCCTTCTTCTTTCTTCAATCTGAGTAGTAGGATCCTCTGAAATGGTGGTTTAGAAGTCTTGAAGTCAGTCTTGGAAGGTGGAGGACCAAGAATTGAGGGTCTTGCTACCTGAGCTTCACCCCATGATTTAGTACCTTTCTTGCTAGCATTGAGGTACTCTTCTTGAATTTTAGCCAATCCAAAGGCAGCACCAAGATTTGGAGGGTTGAACATCTTCACAGGAAGCTTAATCTCTTCTTTCAAGCCACTCAAGAAGCAAGAGAGCTTATGCTTGTTTGGAAGTTCTTTAATACGATTGGATAAGGCTTCAAATTGCCCTTTGTAATGAGCTACTGAACCGACCTGCCTCAGTTTTGACAAGGCTTCCATGGGGTCATCATAGGCTGAGGTGCCAAATCTGATATGCAAGGCCCTGATGAATGCATCCCAGCTAGTGAATTGACCTGCATCCTCAGCATCCTGAAACCATATCAAAGCCTCCTCCTCCATGTGGTAAGAAGCCAACAAGATCCTCTGATTCAATGGTATATTGTACAAATGGAAAAATTGTTGAGCTTTGTACACCTAACTTAAAGGATTATCCCCTTTAAATCTTGGAAATTCAAGCTTTACAGTCCTAGTGGTTAAAACTGAATCTTGGTGTGCTTGCACTCTTGGAGACACAGCCCTTGTTGGAGAATTTGGTCTAGCTTGCCATTTGCTCCTAGCTTCAGAGAAGGTTTGGACTGTCTCTGATAAGGTTTGCAACATGGTTGTCATGGCATCCATCTTCTAGTGCAAGACTTGGAATTCATTGTCATGTTGCTCTTTAGTCTTGGATAGAGCATTGAATCTTTTTGTGAGGGCAGCTATGGATTGAGTTTCTGTCATGGCTATAGAAATTTGCTCTAATACCAATTGATAAGATTCTAGTTTAGTGGAAGAAAGGGAAGAAGAATTGATATTTGGAACAAGGAAGAAGGTAGAGAGAAAAAATAAGGAAGAAACAATAGAATTCTTATTTGCATGAGCTTTACAATCCTTACATTCTCCTTATAAACACTACCCACATAACTAACTAACTACCTACTTGATACCAGTGGCGACTCTAGGAATTTTTTTCAAGGTATTCCTTGGGTATGTGGAGAAATTATAAGATCCACATGGTGGACAAGTGATGTGGTCCATCATTCCACTAAAAAACTGCCACTAGTCTAAAATTGTTAGTTAGAAAATTTTTTCAAACAAAAATTAATTACTGACTCAGTAATTTTAAGCAAGTGAAAGTTTTTTAGTGGAATGGTGAACAAATGGCGTGGTCTACCAGAAAACCCTATAATTTCTTGGGTATGTGGTTTTCTTATCAAATATTTGTCCATAATTCTAGGAAAAGAATAAACAATAAACTATAAGTTCATTTGAAATATTAATAAAATTATTAATTATTGTTGTTTAGTTTTTTTTTTTTTAGGGTGAATTATTGTTGTTTAGTTGTTTTATTAATTTGTTTGTCTTTTATAAATTATAATTTGTTATATTGTTATTTCATTAATTATAAAATTATTAATTGTTGTTTAGCATAATATAATATAATTTGTTTGTCTTTTATAATATATTGGTTAATTAAATTTTTAATTATTGTTTATTAGTTGATTCCCCCCATTAATTATTAGTTAATTAAATTATTGTTTATTAGTTGCACTAACACACACCCCATGTGTATATTTACTTCACTCAATTCAAATATTCCACCCCGGGCCCATGCCTCCATCCACCGCCTACCATGGTTTTAAAAACCAGTGCAGTGAAAGAACCAGAAAAATGAGTGGCTATTGGTTTTCTGGTCAGACCGGAGTTCAACTGGTGGTCAAACCGGTGACGTCATAAATAATTTAACTAATAAATAAATAATTATAAAAAAATAATAAAATTAAATAAATAAGAATATAGATACTGATATTTACTAAAAAAAGATATAAAATTTTAGAAGTATTTTCATGTTAAATTTAACTCAAATTAAAAGAAAAATAAATTATCATTTTTTTAGAGGAAGAAAAAGAAGTTAACCTAAACAAACTACACAAAAAAAAGGTTATGGTTTTAAAGTTTTATAATCATATATAATTTTCAGTATTTTTAACAAAACCATTATTTAATTTAAAATATTTACCTATGTTAATATAATTTCACATCTAAATATTTCTTCTAAAAAAATTGTATTTATTATAAAAATATTTTATGCTGGTCTTGAATGTTGCAATAACCTTATCGGTGTACGAAGTGCAAATAATTTGATTGACCACTCAAACCCACTGTACCCACATAAGCCATATCACAAACATATTTATCCAAAAAAAAAAAAATAAAGTGGTCTGCCTCTCCCACCTAACTATCAATGTGGCCAAAGGATATCCACCCACATATTGTCCTCTCCTCTCCTTGTCTAAAAAGTCGAAACAAATTGCTAAAATCTCTCTCTCACTCTGAACATTTAGAAGAAGAAGAAGCAGTAGCGGCAGAACTACAGTTTCGTCTCTTCCTCTGTTTCCTCCAAAGCCTTGTTCTGCTCCTCGCCCAAATTAAGAGATATTTCTTATTTCATAATCATTTTCTCACATATTCTCTGTTACAATTTTTTTTTTTTTTTTAGATTTTAGTTCAAAATTTGTTTGGCATAAAAAAAGTTTGAGGGTGTTCCTCATTTTTTTGAGGGTGTTTCTAATTTTTTTTTTACGGCAGATAAATAAAAAATTTTAAATTTTTATATATAAATTTTTTTTTTCCAGGTCAGGGTGTTCCTGGGAACACCCTGAACCAAACGTGGCGTCGCCACTGCTTGATACCCTGGCCTAACCAACGAACAACCGCAAGAACAGTACAATAGCAATACAATCCATTTTACAGTATAATCCAGTCACGGCACCCTCAGACACACCCCTATGCAGCCACACACGCACCCGTCTGCAACAACATATGCACCACTTGTGAACACACACGCACACTCCCCTACACCCCTTTCACACACAGTTATCACACCTACACTCACAACCTTGCATCATTATACGCACCACCTGTGACTTCAAATATCTACAAATATCAAGCTTACAATTATCCCAAGCCTGTTTATAAATATCTACAAATATCCACCCATGCATACCTTTACAAATATCTGCAAATATCCACACTACAGTACCTACCATTGTGGAGTGTGGGGAGCAGAGCTGGGGTTCAAGTTTTTAAGATGGAGTTTCACACAGATATATACTTAGATTAGACTAAAATAGAATTTTTATCTTGTATATATATATTAAAAAAAAAAAGAACTATAGGTTAGCAACTAATCTATATATATAATAATAAATAAAGCAGAAAGAAAATCTAATTAAGTTTCAAATTAGAATTTAATTAGAGTTCAATTTTGCGCCATGTGTTTCATCTAATTTAAATTTTAAAATTTTGTGCTAAGTGAGTTAATTTAGTGTAAAAATTGAATTTCAATTAGAGTTTAATTTTGCATCACGTGTCCCATCTTATCTAAATTTTTAAATTTTTGTGTCAAATTAGTTAATTTAGTGTAGAAAACGATGAATCCAATATAATAAACCATAAAAAACATAATCATATAACTAAAAAAAATTCAAATTTATAAGTCATCTATATATATATATATATATATATTTATATATTAATAGGTAAAGTTTAGAGAAATTGAATTAGAATTTGAAATTATAATCCAATTTTGCGCCATGTGTCTAAATTTATGTAGGAACTACACCATAATTATCCACTTAAGCTTGTGTCATATGTCTACTTAAGTTTTTTAATTTTTGTGTCAAGTGAGTTAATGAGTGCAAAATACTTAGAATCTAATATTAATAAACTATAATTTAAAAAAAAAAAAAACAATCACATATACTCAATAAAAATCACCACATGTTTCTCAATAAATAAATAAAATAAAAATAACCACATGTTCTATCTTATTAAAAATTAGAAAAAAAATAATCATAAGTAGTATTAAATTTAGATAAGAATTTTTATATGTGAATAATTTCGTTTACTTTTTTAAAAAATGACTAATTATCTATATTTTATGATAAAAATTGTGTTTAATTTTAAATGTATCTATATGTATGCATGTGTTACATGCTTTAAAAAAAATTAATTTGACTAATTATTTATATTTTATAATAAAAAAATTGTTTAATTTTAAATGCACACATGCGTTTGCATAGAGTTACATGCTACTTTATATCAATATATAGAATCAAGCTAAGCTTATAGGTTCTTCTCAAAAAAAAAAGAAAAAAAGATAGGCTTACAGGTGTCAGTTCAAGACAAAATGAAAATTCTTGATTGAATTTAAGGTTTTTGAGCTCTATAAATAGGCCCTTGTACATGTTCCTGCTACCCTCAAGTCTCATATTTCTCACCCATCGTTCGAACTCCACAGAAAAATTGAAGTACAGCTCCAACAATGAGTGACCTCCCTCAAACACAAGGGAAAACCCTCCCAGATGCCTGGGATTACAAAGGCCGTCCAGCCGAGCGGTCTAAAACGGGTGGCTGGACTGCGGCTGCCATGATTTTAGGTCTCACATACACACCCTCCCCTGTCCATATTTATTAGTATTCTATATTCTTCTCTCTTGTAGTTCTAGCATATAGTATTAATCCATGATTAATCTTCCTTCTATGGGGTATTTTTCCACAGGTGGGGAGGCAATGGAAAGGTTAACAACGCTGGGTATTGCTGTCAATCTGGTGACCTATTTGACTGCTACCATGCATTTGGGCAATGCTACCTCTGCCAACACAGTCACCAACTTCCTTGGCACCTCTTTCATGCTCTGTTTACTTGGTGGATTTATAGCCGACACCTTTCTTGGCAGGTTGAGAATACTCAAAAATTCAATCTATCCAACCCGCCAACTCACCAAAACCAACCCGACTCAACCCAACCCACCGGGTTGGGTCAGTTTTTAGAATTTGGTGAGTTGAGTTGGGTTACAAATTTTTTTTTGGTAGCGGGTCGGATTGGGTTCGGGTTGTAAAATTCAAAACTAGTCAAACCCAACCCGACTCACCTATATATTTACTACATATTTAAAATATATTATATAATTAATAAATTTTATTAAGTAACCAAATCTTCCTCCTATCTTATATAAAAACCAATATTAATGTATCTTAGTTCATATATTAATGTATAACTGAATTGGAATATTAGTTCATATATTAAGGTATATTTTGTTTACCAATTCAATTAGTAGGTATGATATATTTTTTTTAGCACAATTTAATAATAATAGTAATAAATAAAAAAAATGGTTCAACCGATGGCTTCAACCCGACCCAACCTGGCCATGTGGGTTAGGTTGGGTTGGGTTGGGTTGAATTTTTTTAACGGTTTGGATCAAAAAATTCTGTTAACCCGACTCATTCATACTTTTGCACGATTCTTCCATCTTGAAAGCTTGGTTTGCGCTTAATATATAGTTAAAACCCATTGACAATTTTCTTTCCTTGATTTGCTTCCTCTCCTAATAGGTATCGCACAATTGCCATCTTCGCCAGCGTTCAAGCAACTGTAAGATTCTTGATCTTGCTTCTTGAATATTTAAGATTGGTCATTTTTTATTAATCTTTTTGGTGATCAGGGAGTCACAATTTTGACAATCTCAACCGTAATCCCAAGCCTCCGTCCACCCAAATGCGCTGCGGACACAGTACCACCTTGCATCCCCGCAAGCGGCAAACAGCTAGCAGTTCTTGATTTGGCACTGTATCTCACAGCTCTTGGCACCGGTGGTCTAAAATCGAGCGTGTCAGGCTTTGGTTCGGACCAATTTGATGATTCAGACAAAGAAGAAAAAATCCGAATGACAAATTTTTTCAGTTGGTTCTTCTTCTTCATAAGCATAGGCTCGCTTTGCGCTGTGACAATTCTTGTGTACATTCAGGACAACCTGGGGAGAGAATGGGGTTATGGAATTTGCGCGTGCGCAATCGTTGTTGCCTTGGTTGTGTTCTTGTCGGGCACAAGGAGGTACCGGTTCAAGAAGCTTGTGGGTAGCCCACTTACGCAGATTGTTGCGGTGTTTGTCGCGGCGTGCAGGAAGAGGCGTTTGGAACTACCTTCGGATTCATCTTTGTTGTTCAACGATGACGAGGGACAGAGGAAGAAGAAGCAGAGGTTGCCCCATACCAGGCAGCTGAGGTGAGTGATTTCTCAATCCATACTGTGCTGTTATTTTCACCCCCTGTTTTTTCCTATAACTTGTGCTGAGATAAATTATGATTTACTATAAATAAATTAATATGCCAAAGTAATTTTACGGTCATCACAAATTGCCATCTTATGTACTACTACAATTGTTTTTTGAAATTTTATGGTTTCTTTTTTTTTTTTGCAAGCAAATTTTATTGTGTTTTTCAAACTTAATAGATAACAACTCTTTTAAATAATCTATAATATTATTTCCCTTAATTTTGTTTCTAGTCCCTAAATATCAAAAGTTCTAATTTACCATTCCTAAACTGTCAAAAACATTATAATTTTAAGAAAAAGTTTAGAATCACATAATTTTTCACAATTTTTTGCCATAACTATGACGTGGCAGTATGTAATTGATAAAGAAAAAATAGTAAATTCATATGTAAGTGATAGTTAACCACTCATAATCTGTTACGTTAAAATTACGGTAAAAAAATTGTAGAATAATTTATTGTCCTAGAACTACTCTAATTTTAATGATTCTTTCTATACTGATTATAACCTTCTATCCTGCATATGTAATAGAATGTTTAGGTGGCATTATTTAATGGTTATTTGGCATGACGTCCCTAGCACCTTTTTGCGATTATAACCTTTTCCCTAGCATTAGTCAAAAGGCACATTTTTCCATACACGACATTTTGTTTTTTCCAAATGTTAGTTTTTACTTTGGAGAGTGACATTATTAATTAGTGTATATATTTGGCCAATTGGTCTTCCATCTTGAACTTTTCCTCTACCAATCATTATATCATCTTTGATGAGACTCTTACTCTAATGGTGCAATTTTCCATATGCTCGTTAGCCGACATTTTCTTTCAAATGTCATTGTTACTTTGGGCCTTTGGGGAGTGGCAACATTAATTAGATTATGTATTTGGCCAATTGTTCGATCTTGAATGTGACCAATCAAATCATGCAATTCATATTGGTCTTTATATATATATATATATATATAATTCAGTGCTCTCTGTGACCTGTGTCTTTCTTTTTTTGAGAAAGCTCTGTGTCCTCTACCTCGTATTAACTAATACAAAATAATCATTAAATAATATTATCTAAGCATTCCTTTATATATGCAGACGATAGAAAGTTAACGAGGTTGAATGGATTGTGACGAGATTGTAAAATATTTTTAATAGTTTAAGGATGAAGATAAAATTATTAAATTTTAAAAAAAAATTGACATATTTTTTATTTAAAAAAAAAAAAAGTAACTTTTGACATAGCTTGAGGATGAAATCAAATTTATGTAAACTTCAGGAACAAAAGTCAATATTTTTCCATCCATATACTATTTTCGTTCAAGCATCTTTATAGGAATGCATTAGTGCTCTCATTGGTATAATTTTTTTTCCTAAAAAAATTGTTTTTTTATTTATTTTTATTTATTTATTTTAAGTAAGTCCACTTTTTTTTCCCTTTCTCAAAAAAAAAAAAAAAAGAAAAAAAAAAAGTAAGTCCACTTTTTAATGGTTAATAATTAAGGGAAATGTTAAAGAATGGTCTAAAGGCATTGGTTTAGAAACTATATTTAAAAATATTTTATGGAAAAATGATAAAGTAGTAAATTTTGTTGATAGTTTTTTTTTTTTTAATAAAAATAATGTCAAAACTTTTCTAATAAGATTTATTAATATTTGCCTTAAAGACACCTCTTAACATGATGCAATGTTTAAATTAAGACACTAGTCAAGCATTATGACAAAAGTACACACATACACGCACAGAACACCCTTTATTCTCTTAAATGAAAAAAGAATACCCCTTATTGAATGCATAACAAGCATGATAGTCCCAAACTCAGCAACTAGGCTTATCACTTTGCTGGGGCATAGTGGCACATACCTATGCAATTCGGCAATCAGACACTAAAATTATTGACCTAGGATGCTAAATGAGTGGCCAGCCAGTACCTGGCGGCATCAAATTAATGCATAGGACACTAATAGCATACAACTTATGAGAGATATGATATAATTTTTTCAATCTACATGTATATATATTATATAATTTTTTCAATTTACATATTTTATTAGATTTACATCCTTAAGCATTTCTTAATATAAACATCTAAGAATAAATAAAAGTTTTTGTTATCGAAAAAATTCATCAAATTTTTAATCATCTAAAAAAAATCATAATTTTTTCATCTTTGAGACACAAGAGTGGGGACAAAAATTATGTTCTTGGGTCCTTCACAATCTCATCCTATTTGTATTTGTATTTTTTTTTGGTGAATAATCCCATTTGTATTTATCTCTTTATATCTTTCATAAATCTAGCATCAAAACCCAAACTTGCCAATCATGCATCCAAAATTTACCATATAATTATATAAAACTTATATAGTATGAGCTGTAAGTGTGTGTAACGGGGATCTCAATCGACGACACCGCGCTAAGATTTACAATGGAATCAAAAGCTATATCACAAGGGGCGGCTATGGCTGCAGCCTGCAGCATATATGGCATTATGTCTCTCAAATATTTATATATATCAGTAATTTATTAATTTATAGTTTTCTACGTATAAATTTATTATATGTACAAAAAATTAATTTAATATATAATTTCTTTATATTTATAAGAAATTTGGTTTCGATTTTCTAAAAATGTATTGATTTAATTTAATAATAAAGGTTTAACTTTGTTGTCTTTATTCCATGAGATTCTTCATATGGGAAAAAAAATACACTTTTCTATCTTTACAGTATGAGAAAATATACTACGCATTAGATGCATGTTTCTTCTCTCTAAGACAGAAGTGGACTCCACACATGAGAGGAAGTAAACATATATCAAATACATATGAAAACTGAAAAGGAGAAAACATGCATTAGATGCATGGTATACCGCCTCGCACAGTATGTACATTGCGGCTTGATCTGCCAAACAAAATCACAATAACAAATTACTTTTTTGTCTTTTTTTTTGGTTGCTAATACCAACGGATCAAATTACTTTTTATTTTAATGAGTACGCAATCACATTGTCAGTTGTCCTTGAATCCATATCTAGCCATGTCATTTTCATTTTGATCCGTATATGCAACTGCAATTTAATTCACAGGTTCGTGTACCATCATGACAAGCTACTTATAGAGTAATTATAAATTTTATTATATAAATCTTAAAAAATGATGTGTAATACTTTCTTTTTCAAATATTCATTTATTATATAGTTAAAATTCAACAATTACATTGTGTTGTAAAGTATATTTAATACAATGTGTAATAGCTTTCCAAAAAAAAAAAAAAATAATACTAAAGATGTTATAAATAAGTTTTACAAACTAATACGTCATTAATAAAAAAATTAATAATAACATTAATTTATTGAATTACTGAAATCCACCAATCACATTAATATCTATTTATAAATTTTTGCTTATAAATTTATAATAGTTTTAGCATTTCTAAAAACAACAATTTAAACATTTATTTATTATATTATTAAAGTTTACTAATTACATTAAGTACCATATCATTCAATCTAAGAAATTGAAAAGAACGTTGAATACTATCATTTAAAAAATAAAATAAAATCTAATGGTGCATATGCACTGTGCAGTTTCTTGGACAAGGCAGCAATCAAGGACCCGAAAATGGCCAGTGGTATTACTGCAGTAAACAAGTGGTATCTATCAACCCTAACAGATGTTNCATTCACCTTGCGCACTATACTAACCAGTAAAGAGCTAACGAAAAACCCTAGCGAAAGTGTGCTCAAAAACAGCCCTGTGCTCAAAGTTTTCATCCCTTTTGGACATTCCCTTAGGAAGAAATCAAGCTGTCCTATATAAGTAAAGGCCTCCCCAGATCCCACAAAGAAAAACTGGGGAACTAGCCAGAACACGCTTAACGGGATCTCAGCCGTTGGATTATTCGCTAAACCATGTGATTGTGCGGCTTTCAAACGCTTCACTTCAGTGAATGCAGCTGCCACCATTGCAAAGATTGAGAAAACAAGACCAACCCCTATACGTTGCAATGGTGTAAGACCATGTGGGTTCTGGAACCAGAGGCCCTGGCTAGCTGATAATCTGAATCAAGGGAAGCTTTACGATTTTTACTGGCTTTTGGCAATATTGAGTGCTTTGAATTTGGTGATCTATTTGTTTTGTGCTAAGTGGTATGTGTACAAGGACAAGAGGCTTGCTGAGGAGGGGATAGAGTTGGAAGAAACAGAGCTTAGTTGCCATGCATAAGGGTTTCTCTCACTTTGTTTAATTTTAATCTTAAAGCAAGTCCTCCTCTTTGTTGAAGAAATCGTTTAGGATATATAGTGATAAGAAAAATAATGCCAATTTGAGGACGATTGTAACATTATATATGTACTCATAAAAATTTTGTAAAATATTTCATTTGGGACAATTCATATTTAAAACACGAATAATGTTAGAGATACAAATTAGTTTATAAAAAATGTTACAAACTGCTGATGTAATAGGTGATTATTAGTAAATGAAAAAGTGATATTAATGGTGGGCCTAAATGGAAACAAATAAGAGGTTGGTCATATCAACATTTTGTAAAAATGTTATAAAATAGTTTGTAACTGTATAGCATTACTCTTAAAACACAAACCAACTTCCTTATGTATCATAACTTGCGTTAGATTTATAATACATCTATGTAAGTGTTTTTTATCCTTTTACATACAAATAAGAATATGGAAAGCAGGAATAAACAAAAATGTCAAGAAAATATAGATTTTTGGTAGCAAAGGAAAAGAATGAACGTAAATCTAAATTTAAAATAATTTTTTAACGAGAATTTGTATAATAAAAATAATATCAAATTGATCTTGACGTCAAGACTAAAAATGTGGAATTCAGAGTTCACATGAGCAAAATGTGGCATTGAAAACAAGTTCGAGAATTTGAGACCATGATTCCTCAATCTAGGGCTGTCCAGAGACCTAGCCAACCTAACCCATCTACCACCGCCGATTGATCCAGACTTGCCGCCGATCGAACCGACTTCTCCGGTGGTCGGCAACGGGTTTGTTCCTTCAAAATCCGAGTTTGGCGAGTTGGATGTTGGTTTTCCTTCTCCAAAATAATCCAATCCGATCGACCCACAAAATTTTTGATGATATTTGGTAGATCTGACAAGATCTAGATCATTTTCGTCAAGATCTCGATGAGATTTCGCCGAATCTAGTCGAGATCTTGTCGAAAACAACCTAGATTAGGTAGGATTTGGCAAGAACTCAAAGATTTTGGCCGTTTTTTCTCTGTTTCATGCCAGATTCTCGCCGTTTTCCAAATCTTCGACCTCGACAGACCTGCCCGCCGCCTGTTGAAGTTCCAACCCCCCTAATCCGATCATCCTCTCAGTCAACAACAGGTTGAGATTTCGTCCACCCGATCTAGTTGGATCAGATGTAAGTTGAGCACAAACCTAATCCAACCCGACTTGTGAACATGCCTATCTCACTCAATGAAAGCATAAATAATAATAACAATAATATTAGGCATAAACCCTAAATAAGCTCTAAATTTTTATTTATTATTTATTTATAGAGTTTTAACCTATGACATCTGATTCTGATTATTACGCTATTTATTATCAAACCAAAATACTAATCAATTTTGATGCATGTACGTTGGCAATTATGCTCCATGGGAGTTTGGTAAATACGTCACATGTGATTTGTCAATTATGATTTGGCATAAACCACATGTAAGCTCTAAAAATATTATTCCAAAAGCTGCCAAAACTTTACTTATTGTTGCACTTAAGTTCATTATTAGGGTCATGCTAACGAGTGCCTTTAGGGCACTCATTAATAATCCATTTTAAGAAAGTTTTGATACCACTTTTATGGGAAATGAAAAAAGCTGTCAAAATATTAATTACTTTTTTTTCATTTCTCATAAAAACTTTCTTTAAATGGATTATTAACCAGTGCCTTAAGGGCACTCGTTAACATTTCCCATAAAGAAACTAAAGTTGTTTTAAGAGCTACTTGATTAATTTATTTATTTTTACATATTCAATAAGCACCATGACTAAAATTTATTTCTTCTTCACAAATTTATGATAATAATTAAAAACCATTATAATTGAAAGTATATTACTTGAGTTAATTAGATGGAATATTGATTTTTGTTCATGAACATATAACAACTAGATTCACCAATCTTTTACAATTAAAAGTTATAAATATTTTTATTAAAAAATTGATGATTTATATCATCTATTAATTACAAGTAATAATTTAATATCTTATCAACTTAAGTACAAACTTATATAATTCAATATTAAATATGAATAAGTATATTTATACTTATAATGATATATTTATTTTTGGTCTTGTTTTTGTTTTGTAAATAAATAAATAAATGAGAGCTCCAATGCAAAAGCCTTGATCTAGGGGATAAAATTACATCGGTTGACACATGTTGGGTGGTGATTCTTACATTATATGGGGAACACACAATAATGATGAAAAGCACCGTTCTAATCATGAAGTTTACATTACCATAGACTACAAAAGTACTCACCTACTCCTTTCAAAATGTTCTTCCATTAAAGTTGATTGTGAGAGTTATGGGTGAATTGGTTGGCAATATAGCTACATGCAATCCCACATTTTTTTTTTTTTGAGAGAGAGTGATTGTCATCTCTTTTGTTCTCTAAAGATATGATGTATACATGCAAGATATGTGCTTGACGTTATATAAAATAGAGATATAAGATCAAATATAAAACTTATTTATAATACAAAACACAGTGAAATAATTAATTTGAGAAGTGCATGAAAAGTATCGATAAAAAAAATAAAAAAATAAAAATCTCTTTTTTATTATTTATGAAGGAAACTTGAATATTATAATAGAAACATGATACATTACAAATCGATATTGTAGCATATTTCAAATATATATACATGTGCTTAAAAAACGTAAGATCACAAGTTCACAACTCCAAAAAGAACTCCTAAAAAATTGTTCATTTTTAGTGAAATGGGAAATTTGATTAAAAGAAATTAAGTACTATAAACCACAAAGTCTAGAGTACATATCACCCAAGTATCATCCAAAAGCTAGTACAAAATACAATGAGTAGGCTTAGAATAAAACACCAAGGATTCATTACAATTGTTTCCCTCCTTCGCCAAATATTCACATACTAATTTTCTTCTTGCAGGACATGTTGAAGGTGAACTTTTTCAAAAACTTGAAAGAAAGACTTGCAATCTGACATAATGAGAATAATATTGATTAGGATGTTTTGAAATGAGTTTTTTTCCTAATTAGTTTTTAATATATTTTTCAAAAATGGATATCTACCATTATACTTAACTTGAAATTATATATCTATTGCTTTTTTTTTTTCTTGGAAGATTATAAATATAGTTAATAATTAACGTATGTCATTATTTTCCACAAATTTCAAATCTTAATACTTTTTAATGAATATTATATGGAGCATTAAGTATGTATAAGTATATTTTAAACATTTGTACACTTTATATTCGCAAGCACACTATTATGTTTAAACTTGACTAAGTAAATGAACCTAAGTAAGTTTTTTCTATCGAGCTGAACCCGAACTTGTTATAAACAAGTCATTTATTTATTGAGAACGCTACAGCTCAAGATGTATTCCTGTTTCAATCTTCTTAATAAAGTTGACGTATTTCTTATAAAAAAAAAATCATTTATTTATGACTCTAGAGCGTTCGCAGCAGTGGAGCTAAAAAAGCTATAATGCTATTTTAGCTCCACCAATATACCAAAAAAGCCTTGCAGTAGTGGAGGCAAACTTAAAATTTTTTGCTAATTTGCTACAGTGCACATTAAAATAATAATTTTTTATTCAACCTCCTATTAAAATAATCTCACCGTGCTCTCTCATCTCTCTTGTCAAGCTCTCATCTCTCTCATCAAGCTCTCATCTCTCTTCAAGCTCTCATCTCTCTTCAAGCTCTCATCTCCCAGTCCATGCCATCGCCGTCGCCGTCTCACGCCATCCCAGCCGACGCCGTCCCAGCCCACGCCTCAGCCCACGCCGTCCCACGCCATCCCAGCCTACGCCTCAGCCCACGCTGTCCCATGCCATCCCGTCCCACGCCGTCGCCGTCCACGCCATTGCCGTCCCACGCCGATCAGCACTTTTTGTTTTTTTTTTTTTTTTTTTCCCTGCTGTGGGTTGTGGTGTGGTGGTGGTGGTGTGTAGGTGGTTGGTTGATTTTTTTTTTCTTTTGTTGTGGGTGGTGGTGGTGGTGGTGGTGGTGGTGGTGGTTGTGGCTGTGATGTGTGGACTTGGTTGATTTTTTTTTTCTTTTGTTGTGGGCTGTGGTGGTGGTGTGGTGGTGGTTGTGTGTGGCTGTGATGTATGAGTGTAGTGAATATATTATTTTATTATAGTGAGATATTATTTTATTGTAGTAGATATATTATTTTATTATGATGTTTATATTATTTTATTGTTTAAAAGCTAAAATAGATCCACTACTGCAGCATGTGTGTAGGTAAAATAGATAAAGTAACTTTTGGTGGAGCTAAAAAGCTAAATTTTTAGCTCCACTGCTGTGAATGCTCTAAGTACTAAGCAGCTATAAAAGAAATGAGAAATGTGGAAAGGAAAACAATATAGTTGGGTCGGGGGTAGGAAGTACAAAACTTTTCTTTCAAACGAGCCCAATGAGGTGCTCAATTTGATGAGGAATTCGTGCAAAGCCCATTAATTAATTTATTATGTACCATCTTGTAGTGGCAAAGCTAGGAATTTATCTTTGAGGGGCCATATATAATTTTTTTTTTTTTTTTGGTGTGGGTATGAAATGTAAAATAGTAATGTATAATACTTCATAACTCAATATGTGCTATAAACAAAAAGTGTACTATTTTCTGAATTACCGTTTTCATTTTTTTTTGAAGAATGAGTCAATAGTCCTAAACTTACCCATGAATCTAGATTTATCAAATTAAAATATTACTCATTAAATAAAATGACTTAGATTTTAAAAAATATACTAAAAAAACCTAATGGTTTAAAAATTGCTAAATAAAAGATAAATAATCATTCAAATGTCAATGCATAAAAAAATATAATAAACAACAACTATAAATACATGTTAATATAGTAGTATATACTATATATAATATATTGATTATTATAATAATAAATAATATATTATAAGGAATATAAAAAATAAAGCTATGAAAAGTAAAGTAAAAAAAAAAAAATCAAAACAATACAAATACAAACTACCTAACTTGGGAAAGAGTTTTATGGGCCAGCTGGTCTCAAGTAGGGGCATAGATAGAGCACTACATAGTGTGTGTGATTAAGGGTGTGTAGAAAGTCACCATCATCAATCGAACCAACCGGTGCCGATCTTCCCACACCACCACTGCAACCGACCAACAAAGCCAATGCTGGCAATCAAAGCACGAAGGGAGTTCCGATGCACAGTGCGGTGTAGTCATCGGAGCAGAAAATCTGAAACCGAGACATGCCAAACCAAACCAATATCTGTATATGGTTTTAAGAGTTTGGATACAATGTTGTTTTACTAGTCTTCATTTAATTTAATTTTTTTAATAAAATGTCGTTGTATGGGATGTTATTAAAAAAAAAAAAAAAAAACTATTCCGTTTTATGCTAGGTTTTCTACCCTAGTATAAATTCATTCTATTCTCTCTCATAACCCTTAACTCTCTCTCTTGCCTCTCGCCTGACGTAGTGACGCCTCGCCTCTGAGCTCTCACCGTCACCACTCGGCTCGGCTGGCCTCTGCAGTAGGCGCTCACTCACCAGTCATGGCGGCAAACCATTGGTAAGCCATTAAGCCAATGTGCATTGTAATCTTTCCAGAATTTCTGATTCATGTTTTGTATGCAAACCTCGTGCCAAAAAGGGCCCTACATTCAATGATGAGAAAGCACTGGCTAATTGCTTGGCCAAACTGCAACATCATCAAATCAAGGACAACGTTCGCTCAATCCGGTACAAATTTATTTGGCATCATCAAGAAAATTTAATATTGAAAATTCAATAACACAAGTTACACAATGGTAGTTACAGTGCCATGCATGATGTATCAACCTTACTGAAAAAATATCCACTCAATCCTGCTCCAGGTTCAGTTAGTATCAATATCATGAACAAACTATCACAGCAATATCTATATCACAGATATCTGAGCATGCCACTGACACATACATGGCCGAACCTGGTGTCTGATTGTCACAACCTTTTTCGTTTAGCTTTTAATACCTCATTTTTTTTTTTTTTTACAAGCATACTCTAGCTACTTTTACTGGTTCTCATATGGACCACCACTGACATCATTTTTTTACCTACTACGAACAATCTGCCACATCAGCTGTTATGAAAATTTGTGTCTATTAACTTTCTCTAAGTAGATGCCAAATGGATGCTGAAGATGTGTGAGGTAGCAAACATAATGAAATTGATTGGATTTCTACTTTAGAAAAAATGAAATTTACTTGCTTCAAGGATATACATGTCAATATGTCATTCATTTCCTTTTAGCAATCCTAAGGAGATTTGTATACCAAGCACTCTTGACATTCCCTGGCCCTTTGTTTGCTTAATCCAACATCCCACCCAATTACTCAAATTGAAAAGATATAACTCTCCAATTTAAACTATATTCACCATAGTCCATGCTCCTCAACTTTCAAAGAAAAGAAACACAAAACAAAACAAGAACACAGCCAAGCTCTCTCATTTCAGTGACTCTAGGCATAGATCCAGGGCAGGCAGTAGTCCATGGCTTCATGTCACTCATCTCCATTGAAAAAAAGTAATCTATCTCCAGATAACCAGCCAGATTCAGACAATCAAGGTAAGACTTACTTTGTGATGGCATGCGCTATTTATCAGTTAGATAGAGTTTTGGCATGCATATTAGCAATGTAGAATTAATAGACAGACAGGAGATGTGACATGAATAATTCTGACCAATGATTACTTGGCCATATAAATCCTACTAGATTTGCCCACATCTCCTTATGTACTCTCCAGGGTGTCTATCATGTGCACCAACATTTCACCAAAATTAGGTAATAAATCAACTTCCCTCTTTCATTTACACCAAACAATGCCCCCGCATGATTGCATTGCAATTCATCTTGCACATCTAAAGAAATCAGGGTTTCCATCACAACTCATTTAGGTTGTATTTGAGTACCCAACAATAGAAGGTGGAAAGCAAAACTATTCTTGTCAAGAAAAGCAAGCATAAAGTGATATCAGAAGTAACAATGAACAAAATATGATTCCCATTAAAAGTAGCTCTAGACCAGGATCCCTGCATATATACTGCCCTCCATCATCTAAGTTTCCCAAGCACATTTCACTACCTCAGTTGTTCAACTTAACATCAACAACTTCATCCAATAGCTTTTACATAAAATCAAACTCTACTGCTATATAGTGGTGTCCTTTGACTAATCCAAATTGAACTATCCACTAGTTCTTCTCTATTTGAACTCATTACAAATTCCTAATCATTGGAATAATTCCTCACATTAGCAAATGTGATATCCCAGTAGACTACATACGAAGAAATGCAATTTTCATGAAAGCTGTTCTTGAATCCATTAAGTCCAGGATTCCATCTCATACTTCTAATTCTGTATCAAAATACAGTCACTTCTCCGTAACCCCCTTTTACTTTATCAACCATTCAGATGAGGAATGCCCTTTCTCAAATTCAAACTAACCATCAAGTGCATTATCTACATTCAGAATGTGAAAAATGCCATTAACCTTCTAACATCCTCCCACAAAATCTCTTAACCTTGTCACCTTTAACAAATTGCGGATAGACACCAAAAATAACAGATATAGCACATTCCCCATATGAAATTCAGTAACAAATTTACTTAAAAATTGAAGGATTTTAATTCCCCACTTGCCACCATAGTACAATGAACTTAAATAACAGTCCCAAACTTGTTGCAGTTTGTAATTCCACAAAATGTACCATTAGTACTAACTAGTAATACACATTCAGCAACCCAAGAAGATGGAAAGTAGAAAAACTGTACTCCATTCTTTATAAATTTATCTAGGACTTCTCGATAGAACAATAAAATACGAAATTAGATGAATCTAAAGTTCCTAAGTAACACAACAGAACATTCAAAGAAAAGGAAAACATATATCATATACTACATTTTAGTAAAAGAAAAAAGGTGATACAGAAAGAGAAAAAAGAAAAGCATACCCTTTTCCCTTCCTTTCTCAATCTCTCTCTCTCTTTTTACTCGCTCTTTCACTCCGACTCTATTCAGTATCCGAAGGAGGATATGAAGGTGGGTATGAAGAAGTATCCGAAGCTGCAAACGAAGCCGAAGACGAAAACGAAGAACCACCACCACCACCACCACCACCAGCAGCTGCTGCTTCAGCTTCTTCTAGCATCAAATTCTGCAACCCGGGTCTCAATTCGTTGTTACAGAAATCATCATACTCTCCTTTATCCCCTCCTTTCTTCTTCACTTCAAGCACCACCAAACTCGGCGTCAATTCGAAAATCTCAGCCGCAATCGTCAATGGCCCCTTAATTCCTTCCCTTGACCCCTCCAAGCTCACCCTGCAATCCTTCTTCCTCACTGTAAAGCTGACCAGCTTCGCTATCTCCTCCAATTTCGATATAATCTTCGATACAGGCGCACCGGATACAAACCTCGACTCATCCCCACCTTCTTCAAACAACCCAGATAAATCAAACCCGCGCGAGAACGATATTATGTCGAAAGCATTCAAGCTCGCCGGCCTCGGCAACGTGCTCACCCTCCTCGACCTCCTAGCAGCCTCAAACCCCGATTCTGATTCTGTCTCGGATAGAGACGAAACCGAATCATTATCATCTTCCTCCTCCTCTTCCTTCTCGTCCTCCACATTACACACCCTATCATCCTCTATATAAAACTTGATGTGCTTGAACCCCTTCTTGAACCACCGATTCTCCATGATTTCCGGTATCGTAAACCGGGTCTCAGGGTTTGTATCAAGAAGCCGAGTTAATAGCCGAATCAACTCAGGCGAAAACCACCTCGGACACCGAAACTCGCCCTTGTAAATCTTCTTATACATAGACATAATGTTCTGGTCATGAAAAGGCAAATACCCGGCCATCAAAACGAAGAGCACAACCCCACAAGACCAAATATCAACCTTACCGGCCTCGTAACCCTTTCGACCCAAAACCTCTGGAGCCACGTAAGCAGGCGTGCCACAAAACGTGTGAAACAGCCCGTCCTGTCGAATCTGATCGGACACGGCACTGAGTCCGAAATCCGAAACTTTCAGATCTCCATTGTCGTCGAGCAAGAGATTCTCGGGTTTAAGGTCGCGGTGATAAACCCCGCGCGAGTGGCAAAAGGCGACGGCCGAGATCAATTGTTGGAAGTACTTGCGAGCTATGTCCTCTTTGAGCCGACCTTTGGCAACCTTGTTGAACAGCTCGCCGCCTCGCACGTACTCCATGACGAAGTAGATTTTGGATTTCGTGGCCATGACTTCGAAGAGTTGCACGATGTTCGGGTGTCGGACGCGGCGGAGGATCGAGATCTCGCGCTTGATGTGAGCGATGAGACCCCCTTTGAGGATTTTCTCCTTGTCGATTACTTTGATGGCCACGCTTTCGTTGGTTTTCACGTTTCGAGCGTGGTAGACTTTCGCGAAGGTGCCGTGGCCTAGGAGTTTTCCGACCTCGAACCGCCCTAACAGAAGGGCTTGCGCTTCTTTCTTGGTTGTGTTTTTGTTATTTGCCATTTTTTTTTTTTTGAAATGAAAATGAGAACTTTTTCTTTTAGAAATGGAATGAAATGCAATTATGGAACGAAAGGGTTTTTGTGGTGGTGATGGTGATGGTGATGATGGTGGACCTAGTTTTTGTCGTGGTTTGTGTTTGTGATGATGCACGCCTCCATTGGGTTGGAAGCTGCCAATAGGTAAATGGGTTTCTTATTTTCTTATTTGGTTTTTTTTTTTGTTGGCGAAAAGAATTGAGAGAAGAAATCATGAAATGAGTCGGTAGGGTTTGGGGGTTGAGAGATTCCTTTTATAAGGGGTATATGCTATTGAATTTTTTTTTTCTCCACTTTCTGTGATAAATATAAATAAGTGAAAGTTTGGTATGTGTGGTCACTGTTCTCCCCCAATATGGCATGAAACTGACTCAGTAATAGTGAGGTTTACTACTACTTAAATTTACAATTCTTAAACTTAAAAGGTGTAATTAGTCACAAAAATTTTCTATCACTAAGCGACCTACTCGGGAGCTAAGAGTTGTATGCTATTGATACTTGCTAATTATTAGTGATTAAGACTCGCACGTGGTCATTGTTCTCCGCCCAATATAGCATAAGACTAGCTGAGTAATAGTGGTATCTGCTATTACTTGAACTCACAGTTTCCAAACTTATAGTTATAATTAGTCACAAAAATTTTCTACCGCTAAGCAACGTATTCGGGGGGGTTGAGGACTGTATGCTATATTGCTATTGCTATTGCTACTTTTTGCTAATTACTAGTAATTGACTGCCACTATGTGCCAAGC
Organism: Quercus suber; assembly: GCF_002906115.3. NCBI lineage: Eukaryota > Viridiplantae > Streptophyta > Magnoliopsida > Fagales > Fagaceae > Quercus > Quercus suber. The sequence continues at coordinate 458,204 of NW_027070028.1, forward strand.
TATCTGCTAATTACTAGTAATTGACTGCCACTATGTGCCAAGCTATCTTTTTTTTTTTTTTCTTTTTTAACTTTCTGCAATTTCTAATTCAGTCTATGTTTAGTGTTAAGTCTGTTTCTTCCTCGTCCTTGCCACGTAAGTTCGTTGCAAGTTTACGAAAACATTTCGTGGACCATGACTTCCTGTGCAAATCACCACCTCATTACCATTTTAAAGTTTTTTATTTTTTTAATGACGAATAGATTATTTGAAAAAAATAATATGTATCACTCACTGGTTTTCGATGGTGGAAAAGTTTGACAAATTCCTTAGCTAAAATAAATCGTGGCCTAAGATACGAGAATAGTGGGTTCTAGGAAAGTTACTGACTGAATCATTAATGCTTAATAAATCATTTCAATTGGAATTGGTATACTGTCATAGTGAGATATTGTCAGCTAGATGGAATTCTTTACCATATTTTTTTTAAAAAAATAAAACAAAGCTTTTGAAATAATAATAATTATTATTAATATTTCTTATTTTATGAGGCAGGTTTCATGATAATAGCACTTCATTAGTAATGTATTGAATTTTCCTCTGAAAAACACTATCACTATGCTTTAGTTGTCTCATTTGAAAGGAATAAAATTCACTTCAAAACCATGGGTAATTCTCATCATCAAATCTTTGAACTATTTCTGCATTATGAATACATTTATTATCTTTTTCTGAAATTTTTTTTTTTAAGTGTGTTAAAATATATTTCTACTATGAAAAAATAAGAAAAAAGTGAGGTTTTAAATAATTGTATATAAATTTTTTTTTAAAAAAAAAACTTATAATCCAATACCAAACAAACACAAATGGTTGAAGACAAATTTTCTCAACTGTAAAATTGTTGAAATTCTAACCATTCAAATTAGTGGATTGAATTTTTTTTATATTATCAAATTTTAAATAAATATTATTTATTCAAATTATTGACAGTGCGGTCAAATCTAAATCATTCACTTAGTCATAAATGATTAGGATTTTGAAGGATTTTCCCATTAATTAATGATTAGGAATCGTAGTCAAAATTGGGGCATATCGGTAATATATAAATTTTTAACGGCTCTCTCTCATTAATGAGTCACAAAGAAGAAATGTTTCAAATATAGAGATGTCCCGTCTTCAAAAAAAATATAGAGATGTCCCATGACCATGAGGACCAAGAGAGACACAGCATATTTTTGCTGATAGCTAGAGAGACAGCATATTTTCTTTTTCTTTTTTTGTGAAAAGACACAGCATATTTTCTTACCAAACTGTCACCATTTTTATTGCATGTCTTAGCTAGTACTAGCATGAACATTTTTCAGTCTTATATTTGACACAATTAATGTTGCTGACATGTATTCGTGCATTACACGTAGTATTAACTCATTTGCATAATTGCATTACAAATCATAAGTGCTCCCACTCCCACAGAGTTAACTTTAAAAATACCCCTCACCAAACAAATGATCACCGTTGATCTTGCATAATCAGACATTAGAATAAAAAATCCATCTTCAGTTTGAAGCCACTAAAGATTTACTCGTATTATAGCAAGAAAAAAAAATCATTGAATGCACTCATATATAGTATATATTTGATGGGTCATTTTTTATTTATTGAGGGCGGTGCACGGAGTGGTGGTCGGTGTATTGGATATTATGAATCACAAGAAGCAAAAAAGCTTCATGGTGTCACCCTTGGGAGAAGCAATTCAAAATTCAAATTAATTGTCGGTGCAGCACGCAAAATTGAAGGCTGTAGAGACTTGAAGTAGACGTATAAAATACCTGTAGATGAATTTTCACGAGATAAAAATTAGTATTAGCAGCAACAAAAAAATAAAAAGACTACGTTAAATTAAAACCATAATAACACGCTAACTTTGGTGTATTTTACTATTTTGTTGATTTCATGAATTTAATTATTGTAATACTTTATTACTATTTTGGAAATATTATGTCTATAACATTTTTACAATATTTTCACAACAAATTATATGTGACAGCTTGTTACTTATTGTTATTAGTAGACAAAAAAGTAATTTCAGTAGTGAATTCAAATTAAAAACTTGTAATAACATGCCAATTAAGATTTATTGTGAAAATATTGTAAGAATGTTGTACGCTTAACATTTCTTTCATAATTATAGACAATAGGATGGGATATATATTTGATTAATTTGAACGTTAAAAGGATTAAAGAAGATGAGATAAGGTACATTTAAAAAACTAATTGAAAAGTCATAACAAGGTAATTAAGATTAGGAAGAGAAAAGGGAAGAAGTTAATTAAAAAGTGTATTTAAATTAACAGAGCATTTTCAAAAATAAAAATAAAAATAAAAAATTGATGTGGGGAGAGCATAATATGAGTGTGATGTGTTGTTGAATACAAATTGGGAAATTAGAAATCAAAAGGATTAAAGAGTTGGCCACATGATTACGTGTAAAGGAAACAAAGAAAAGAAGGTGAGTGGAAGGTTGAGAAGGGGAAATTTAAAAGGTTCAAAGATAGAGAGATATTTTATAAGAAAACATTTGGATTAACAAGTTTTATGTTGTTTGCAAATTGCAAGATAAAGAAAGATTAGGCTTGGACGCAATAGTTTCTAACATTTGAAGTTGAGCAACATCAGTCACCCAAAAAGGAAAAATTGAGAAGTAAAAAATGCTCTCATGGAAGATGAAAATCAGAAAATTGAGTATACAAGTTTTACATTAGCTGCAATATAAACATTGCTTGCAAAGATAAAGTAAAATGAGGCCTTAGACAGAATAGGTAATAACATGATTTATCATGTGTGATTACCATTATGTTTGTTTCACTTCAAGTATTTGGTGTGATATGTAAAAAATTTCAAACACAAACCACACCAAAACCAATAGCCAAGCCACCAAAGGCAGTAGTCTAGTAGCCAATGCTAGTAGTCTGGCCATCGAATTGTCGGCTTCAGTCACCATATGAGAGGGAGAGTCACTTTGGATCCATTTGGATACAGCTTATTTTGCTGAAAATTGAAAACATTGTAACAAAATAATTTTTAAATGGGTAAATAGTATCGTGGGACCCATTTTTAAAATTTTTTTTTTCTAAATAAAGTAGTTGTGGGTTTCGTCAATAGTTCATGAACAATGCGTGAACAATAACTTTGTCTCCTGAAATGCATGCAGCTAGAAGAAAAAAAAAAGAAAAAAAAAAAGAGAAAAATGCAAACGCAAAACATAAAAACGCCGGATCCAAACACATACTCTGTGTATATTTTACCAAGCTTTTAAAAGTAAAATATTTTACAACATTTTATAAAAGATTTTGCGGTTAATGAAAAACATATTCAAATTTGACCCAATTTTATAATGAAACAAACACGGTAAAATGCTAAAAATGTTTTCCATAAAACATTTTATAATAGAACAAATGAAGCCTAATGTGAAAAGTGAATACTATCCCATCAATGAGATTAATGTGTATGTAATCCAATAAAATTAGAATGTTAAGAGGAAGGAAATTTCCAAATTTTGCTAGGAGTCATTCTTACAAATTATATTTAGCACATAGATAATCAACAGAGATCAACAATTGATGGTAAAATGTATCTCATACGAACCTAGTTCACTAAGTTATCTTTTATGTTTTAGTTATATTATTACTGGTTGTTAATTTGTGCAATGCACACAAAAAATTCCGCAAAAACCATTTATATATAATGAATATTTAATTAATAAGTAGTAATAAATCAAAAGTAAAACAAGAGAATTTTTAGAAAAGACTATAGTTTAATCAACATTTGATTAGGGAAAATAAACTAAATTAAATATATATATATATATATTTTATGTCAGGTGCCTTAGTCCAATAACTCATTATAATAAATATTAAAATTATTAATTATTTATAAACAAAAATGCAAACTAGAAAATTTTGTAACAAAGAATTAACTTAACTTAATTTTTTGATGAATTAACTTAATTAGAATATTATGTGTCATATATATATATATATATAAACCAAGACACCAATTAGTTTTTGGTGTAGACGAGAATTAAACTCCAAATCTTTTATTTAACCATCATAAACTTTACCAATTAAGTTAACTGAAACTACCTATGTTTACCATTTTTAGTAAATAAAATAAAATAAAACTATGAAAATATTAGTAATGACTTGAAAAATCAGAGCTTTCATAAAGTCATTTCATGTGCAACACTTTTTTTTTTTT
>NW_027070028.1:464518-478718 GCF_002906115.3 Quercus suber
TTTTTTTTTTTTTTTTAAGGTTTTGTTTTGAAAACTTTTAAGAACAAAAGAAAATCATTTTAAAAAGACATTTTTTTCAAAAAGACTTCATTTTTAAAGAAAGAGGTGGGAAAAGATTTTTAAAAAAGAGCATTTTCTTATAATAGTGCGTAGAGGAAATGTTTTACCCAAGCATGTTTATTTTATGGCAACTTCGACAATGAGAAATGATAAAGAAACAACAATAATAAAGTGCAGAAAATAAATTGTAAGGAAAATAAAGAGCTTGAAATTTAAATAACATAAAAGCAAAGAGCTTGGAATATTGTAAAGATTGATTAAAAGAAAGTTTTTTTTTTTTTTCCTCTCTTTAAAAGCCTTATGGATTCTTTATCACAAAGAAATGAGAGTTCTAAGCCATCACCATTCTTATGAGACATATCCATATTTTGCCCTAATGAAGGTTTAAAAACCATTTAAGAGAGATGATATAAAATCTTTTATTTATTTATTTAGGTGTCTAGGTATAGTGTATGTGTGTCTATATATATATATATACACACACACACACAAGTGCAATAAAATAAAAGGGGAGAGGGGATGTGCAAGAAATTAAATGAGATGACAATAAATTAAAAGGGGATAGGGATTGCTTGAAAGTAAATGGGATGACATAAAATTAAAAGACAATAACAGTAAAATTTCTAGATGCCTAGGTGAGATGAGATTTCTTCCTCTTAAGGGTACTTCCCATACATAGCCTAGGAGATGGTCCAATACCCATATAGGGAAACAAACACAACAATATAAATCAACAACAATAATATGAACATTGAAATAAAGAAATAGATATATACACAATATATACAAGAGCATAGAAAGTAAAACAAATATGAACAAGAAGCAAGATAAAAGAAAGATTTTATACATATGGAGGATGATGATTACAATATAATAAAAAGGGTGTGATGTGTGTAGTTATTAAGAAACTAACCCATCCTTATAGCCTTACCCACAAAAATTACAACAAAAATGGATGGAGCATTTTTTTTTTTTTGGTGGGTTTCCTACGGAGAGAGAGGAGAGAGAAACTTTTTTTTTTTTGGTTGAATTTCTAAAGGTATTTTTCTAGAACTTTCTTACTATTTTCTCTCTATTTCACTAATTTCTCTACCTATTTCTTCCTATTTTTCTCCATGATTTTTCTCAAAAATGGGGGGAGGGGGTTATTTACAGGGGAATGAGGAAAATGGAAGGCTAGCATTAGTGTATCAGGATACACTAATGCTAGCATCCCACTTTTGCCACCTCATCAACCTTTTTCATCTTTTTCTAATTTCTGTCCTGATCTTCGCGCTGCTGTTTAGAGGGCATTCCAAGCTCCGTTTTCTTCAACTTTTATATGCACTGAAAGCTTTGGATGTCTATTTTCCAATGGTCCTAGCCTCGCTTGATTTGGAGCTACGGTAGGAAGGTGACGCGAAAGTAAAAAAAATCCTGTGACATTTTTTCTTGAAAAATTCATATCTTCTAATTCGAAGCAGATATCGTCAAGCCCTTTTGATGAAAATTAGTTGTTCTTCAAGATGGTCCAGCCTACTTGTTCTAGTTCTTGCCCAATTGGTACAATTTATTGTGCGAATTTGAGCAAAAAACTACTAGTTTTCCTTTTAAAAAAAATAGTGAAGATTTTATAAGGGTTTTCAGTTTTTTGGTGATATTTCATCTGTTTTAACTCCGATTTTGGCCCGTAAACTATCATTTTGAAGGGAAAAATATACTCTACAAGACGGTCCAAAATTCAACACGATCAACGGTCAGATTAAAAAGTAAACTTTTTGACCATACTCAGTTAGGGTTTTGGTCTTAATTGCTATAAAATAGATTTTTCAATCATTGTGACTTTTTGATTCACTGTTCAAACATGTTGTACTTATTTTTACTCTTTTTGGCTTTGAAATTCATGATTTTGCACATTTTTCTATTTTTTTGGTCTTTGTTTCGATGCGTGAATACGGTATTTCAACTCCTCTTGGTCTTCTCTCAAGCTCCATGCTTATTTTGATGCACATTGTGCAGGTGATCTGACTGGCCGATGTTCCATCACAGGTTTTTGCTTCTTGTTGGGAACTTTTCTTGTCTCCTGGCATAGCAAGAAGTAAGACATGGTTTTCCATTCTAGTACCAAGGTTGTACTGTGCCCTTGCTAACACTACCATCGAACTTGTCTGGCTTTGATGGCTATTGATTGACATGGATGCTTCGCAACCCACTAACACTTCCCTCTATTGTGATAATTTCAGTGCTATCTACATTGCTCATAATGATGTCTTCCATGAACGCACCAAGCACATTAAGATCGATTGCCACATCACTCACCATCATCTCAATAAAGCCAATCTCTAGTTGTACTTCGTCTCCTCTGCCGACCAATTAGTTGATATTGATGTTTCCTGGAAAATCAGTAAGCTGAATGATACGAATTCCGATGATGGAAGGCCTGAAAGGAAAATAAAGATAGTTAAAGGAGACCGGTGGAGACTCGGTCAAAGATCCTCTAATGACAAAGTTAGTATTGTTTGTAGTAATAATTGTAAAAATGAAAAAGATCTCCCCTTACGTTTCTGCAAGTGAGTCCTTTATATAGTGCTCGCTTGAGGCAGTTACTTTGTAACTTCTTCTGTCATTGCGGATCTTTGAGGTAATCTCCATAACTGCTATGGAAGTTACAACATTTAGGGTTTCATCTTTAACCGTTTATTGTAGAACGATTGGTAATGGTGAACCATTGCATTTGATGAGAACATACACGGCCTTGTGCATCTGGTCCATCCGTCCTTAAGGGAGGATGTCATTGTTATGATATCTCGTCTGCCAATCCTTCAAGACGGATAAGACTGCTTTGGATGAGTTCATTGGATGAATGTCTTTGGTGGTCTTTCTTTTCTTGGACGAGGTATGTGGACGACCTCACAGAGACGAACCTATCACTACTGTATCTTTCTTCCCTTTGGACGACTTCAACGGATGAATTTGGAGTTGGTTTTTATTATGCACCATCAGATATCTTCACTAAGAGTCACTCGTCTGGTCATCTTCAAGATCTTATATCCAAACTCCAGTTGGCTTTCTCCTTGCCACCTCAAGTTTGAGGGGGGATGTTAGTATATAGCTTAGTCTAACCTAGACCATTGGACTTAGTCTAGTATACTGTATTTATATTATACTCAAACTCCAATTGGCTTCCTCCTTGTCATCTCAAGTTTGAGGATGATGTTAGTATATAGCTTAATCTAGCCTAGCCCATTGGGCTTAACCTAGTGTATAGTATTTATAGAATACTAATATTACTTTACTTCACACATACTATACCTATATACGGGTCTCTATTGTACAATATTATACACATAGAATATTAATAAATATTCTAATTATTCAATCTCTCTCTCTCTCTCTCTCTTTTTATATTCTTAACAATTGGCTTCATTCTCATTGAGGCTGTGTTTGTTTTGGGTGAAAAGCATTTCCGGAAATGCTTTTCTGAATTTACGGGCGTTTGGTTGCACCTGAAAAATCGATTTTTCGAAAATTGATTTCCGTTGACCATCGGTCAGAGGTGAAAATGGATTCAGTTCCTATTTTCACTTCAAATCCTATTTTCCGGAAAACCCAAAAACAGAGAGCACGAAGAGGGAGAGGGAGAAAGAAACAGAGAGCACGAAGAGGGAAAGGGAGAAAGAAAGAGAGAGCCCAACGCCATCGTCGATCCAAGCCCAGCGCCCAGCGCCCATCGCCGGCGGCCACAAACCCACGAACCGCCGATCCAAGCCGAGAGACCATCGCCGACAACCACGAACCACGAACCCAGTCCCCATTGCCTCACTGCAACGAGCAGATCCAGTTCCGGAAAATCGATCGCGCCGCGCCGTCGATCGTCGATCGTCAAACTCCTTCGAACCCAGCGCTCTTCGCACCGGCGAGTCGCACCGCGCCGTGCCGCGCCGTCGATCGTCGTCTTCCTCGATCTCTCCGTTTTTTTTTTTTTTTTTTTTTAAGTTTGATTGTTGTTTTTGTTTTTTTTTTTTTTTTTTTTGATGAACTGATTGTTGTTGTTGTGGTTGCTGTGTTGTGGTTGTTGTGTTGTTGTTGCCGGAATTTGGTATTGTTGTTGTGTTGTTGCCGGAATTTGGTATTGTTGTTGTGTTGTTGCCGGAATTTGTTGCCGAAATTTATTGTTGTTGTTGTTGTGTTGTGTTGTGTTTTTATTGCCGGAATTTGTTGTTGAATTGGTTGTGATGTTGAAATTTTTTGTAATAAAATTTATTTGGATGCTGAGAAAATGTGAAAAAATTTTCGAAAAATAGCATTTTTAGAATATATCCAAACACATGAAAATATTTTCCACAACAATTTTCATAATTCAACCAAACACTTAAAAATATTTTCATTTTCTGAAAAATAACATTTCCAAAAAATATATATTTTTCAAAAAATATTTTACACGAAACAAACACAGCCTAAGTCCGTGACTCTGTGTAGCCTTACTTTGTTGGACATGTTATAATTTCATTGAATTGGTATCTAGAGCATCCCTGATTAACATATTCAATTTTTGTAGTCAGCTCTTGACTATTGATGTATGGTCATGTCCGTAGTTCATAACTTCCATTTTTTTAATCGAAAAAAGTGGCATTTGATGAGTCGGGAAAAAGGACGGAGAGTTATTATTAAAAACAAAGTCGGCTGTAGAGATTTTTAAAGTGGACAGTCAGTCAGTGAATGCTTCGATAGATGCTCACATGTAGGCGAGATATTATTAGGGATCACAGATCCGTAGCATGATCGTTTACGAGTTACGACAAATGATATTAAAAAAAGAAAAAAAAAAACTTCCCTACACGTGGCGAATACGCACCCCACCGCGATCCACTCTCAAATCTTCACTCTCCAGCAGGCTTCAGTGCGTGTCCTTCTCCTTCTCCTTCTTCTTCAGGTACAAGTCGCTTCCCAAACTCAAACTCAAACTCTCCTCTCTTCTAGTTCTAGTCTACAGCTTAGGAATGGATTCTTTGCGTGTTCCCTTGCATTGTTGTTCTTCTTCTTCACGAAGTGAGCTTCCTCGCAAGCAATTCCATTTCCACTTCCACTTCCTTCCCAATATCTCTTTCTGCAGTCCCCGAATTTCTCTCCCTCTCAACATGGACGTTTCGAAACGCTCTTCTCGAATCATCGTCTGTGGCGTTTCGTCTACCCAAACCGCCAGGTTCTTCATCTTTTACTTCTCTCATTCCCTCTGTTTGGTTGCTGTGACTGTGATTATAAATTTATTTCTTTCTAACTGGAGGAATCAATTCAACATCGAGTGAACTCTAATAATGGCTTCGGTAATGTCTCAACTAAGAGGACTATTTTTTTTTTTAGTGATTGAAATGAACACAATTACTACAAAGTAAATTGGATCGATCGAACTAAGTAATTATGATTAACAACTAGGAACTTGATTAAACTAAATCAAAGAACACAATATGAAAGCTTACTTGAATCTGATTGAAGATAACTAGAATTAGAATAATAAGATAAACTAAAAAAAAAAAAAAAAAAACAAAAACCAGAATTATACATTTTTCATGTTCGATTTTTGGCAGAGAGGAGGAGAAGAAAAAGAATAAAAAGAAGATGAAGTCTAAGCCGGGACGTGGGAAGGTACGGTTGAATGTTAGGCTGGATCACCAAGTTAAATTTGGAGAGCATGTTGTGATTTTGGGATCAGCCAAAGAATTGGGATCTTGGAAGAAGAATGTTGTGCTGAATTGGACAGAAAATGGATGGGTATGCGAGTTGGAATTGCAAGGAGGAGAGTCTGTGGAGTTTAAGTTTGTGATTGTTGGCAAGGGCAAGAGTGTGGTGTGGGAAAGTGGGGATAACCGTGTCTTGAAGTTGCCTAAGGGAGGGAGTTTTGGGATGGTTTGTAAATGGAATGCAACAGGGGAGGCTGTGGAGTTATTGCCTTTGAGCTTTGGGGAAAATGAGGAGCAGGAGGAAGAGGATTTTGGTGATAATGGGTCTGCTATTACTACTGCTGCTAGTCCTTTGGAAGTGAAGGCGAGTCCGTTTGTCGGGCAATGGCAGGGGAAATCTGTGTCTTTCATGCAATCGAATGAGCATCGAAATCGGGAATCAGATAGAAGATGGGACACTTCTGGTCTTCAAGGCTTGGCTCTCAAGTTAGTTGAAGGTGATCGAAGTGCAAGGAATTGGCGGAAAAAGGTACTGCTATTGATAGTGCTTCTTCCTACATTTAGATTGATGGGAATTTTTTATAATAGCTATATGTTACATTCCACATTGTATTTGTTTCTCTATGTATGTTGTCTTTTGTGTATTTAGCTGTTTTGTTTGCAAAATTGATCTCAGTGTTAGCAGCTGTAGTTTCTAGAATATAAATAACTATTTATAATGCCTTCAGTTATTAATTTGTAGGCTATATTGACAGAGTGATTATTCAGTACTTCAAGAGTACGACACGGTACTCCGTCCTCTCACATAATAGTAGGTCCTAGTAATTAAATTTATTGGCATCCACCATTCATGTGAGAGGAGAGAGTATCATGCCACTTTACTTCGGGAGTGCCTAATAATTTTTCAGCTAGACATCAATATAATACAAATAAAAGGCATGTATAATGTCTATATATTGCATGGTTGTTGTGCTGCTCAATCTTTAGTATGAGATAAATAATTATTGGGTGGCACCCAGTAAAGGTTGATGGGACATCATCTGTTTTCATGTACTTTGGTAGGTTATTTATTGATCCAAATCATTCATATAGATCTACAGACCGTAAAGGTGGAAAATCTTTTACATTTTGTATTAATTAGTAGAACCAAATGGTTGATAACTTGATATCTTAACAAATGCTTGAACGGTGAATAACATTGTGCATGTGTATACACACATATGCACAAACACAGGTAAAAAATTGGAAAGAAGCACTGAATGACTATTTTTTTGGTTGTTATAACTTAGATATAACATCCTTAATCTATTGAATAATTTTAAGTTGTTAGGGAAATCTAGTAAAGTAGGAAAGAATATATGATTTCCAATCAATCTTGACGGGGGCAATTCCCTAGTATACAGCATCCCTATTGTTGTTGTTGTTGTTTGCTCAGTTGTGGTGTTCATGTCATCTAATCTAATCCAAATGCAATTTAGATTATGTTAGTACTGAAGTGGAAAGAAGCACCTAACTCCTATTTTCATGTTGTTATAGATTATATATAACAACATGAATAGTTTAACTTGTTAGAGAAATCGATTCAAGTAGATAAGAATATATGATTTCCTATCAATCTTGATTGGGCAATGCCCTATTATAGGGTATCCCCTATTGTTATTGTTGCTCAGTTGTGTTGTTTGTGGTATATAATAGAATAGTATTCAATCTAGTGAGGGCATATGGTTGGAGGACACAGCTAAGATTCAAGTGGAATTCTTGAGGAATTTTCAAGCTATTTTTTTCCCCACCTGATAGAAGGCAATGGCAGAACCTTGGTTTTGTGTTGCAGGGGCTCCCTATCCTTATGCTTATCTTTGAACAGAAGCAGTTCTTAGGCCATTTACAGAAGGGGAAGCTGCTGAGGCAGTGAGTCAAATAGGTGCTGGGAAAGCCATTGGACCTGTAGGGATACCAGCCTTATTTTATCAGAGCTGCTGGAGCATAACTGTATGAGCTGTTAGGAAAGGATGAATTTAATCCATTAACCAATATTCTCACACTTGCCCTCACATGTGGGTCCAGACTCCTCAATAAGTAGGGCCCAACACGTAAATTTTCAACTTTTAAAATGGGAGGTAGAGTGGAGAAAAAATCCAAACTTAGGATTACTTATTCTAATATCATGATAAATTACCACTTGTCCCAAAAAAATTAAGATGTTAGGAAATCATTTTAACCATTAATCTAAAAAATAATGTTTTACTTCAATAGTCCCATAATCAACGTTGTCCTTTTTGATGTGTGTTAAAATGAATGTCCAAAGCATTAATGATTTTATTTTCCACATTACCCTTAATCATAAAATTAAAACCAAACAATGTGTCTACCTTTCAACTGTTAGAGCATTTAAAAAGGGTAATTTCAAAAAGATACTATCAAGAGTGAGTTGTCATCAGAATTAATTTGCTCTCTGTCTTCGTGTTTGTCAAAACAGGAAACTCGTTAGGTGACAAAGGGAGTATTTTATTTTTATTTAATAAGTGATAGAGGGAGTTTATTGTCCAATTCTTTGCTTAACTTCATGAAATAACATCTCTTTTCATTCTTGCTTGCTTTCCCTTTTATTGATGAAGCTTGAAGTTGTATGTGAGCTATTAGTTGAAAGTTTACAAACTGAGGATCGGTTGGAGGCTCTCATATATTCAGCCATATATCTGAAGGTTATCTCTGATACTTTGGTTCTGCTTCTATCTTGAAGTTAATACTTGCATGCTTTTCTTAGATCTTCTTCTTATGCAGTGGATAAACATAGGGCAAATTCCTTGCTTTGAAGATGGAGGTCATCACCGGCCAAACAGGCATGCTGAGATATCCAGGCTTATATTTCGTGAATTGGAACGAGTTTCTTGTGGGAAAAATATTTCACCTCAGGTGTTCTACCATTTTATTTGACATGGATATGGAGTAATGATTTCTCTTTGTAGTTTACCACACTCTTATATGTGTCAATTGGTAAAGGTTGGTATGCCGTTATTATTGTAGATACTGATCTGTGATGCACATGCTAGAACTCTCAATCTTTTTGGATGTCTTAAACCGCAACATTCAAGTCTTTTTCTTCTCATCTCACAAGTGTTCCATTAAGTTCAATATTTATGTTAAGTATAATGTTGAGTTGGATAATATTAAAAAAGGAATTGATATTTGATCTTGCAACTTTATCTTTCTTAGTTACAATTGCCTTCATTTAACATCTAAACGGGCTCACTCGCCTCCCCATTTCTGAATGCTGGCTCACTTGAAATTAAGATGAAGTTCATCTTTAAATGCGGTGTGATGACTTTTTTCCCCCTTAGTGCCACCCATGAACCTTGATCTTCTTTAGCAACAAAATAAGTCAACAAGTCTAGGGAGAGTCAGTTCATGGTTATATGTGCTTGATGTGGGGGCGTTGAATTTCAGCAATTTGATCTCTGAAGAACTTGGTCTGTTCTTTTCAATAAAGTCCATGTTATAAAAAAGTTCATAGAGGTACTTTCCTTCTAATTTGACTTTAGAATACCATGTATATTTGCTTAAAAAGCTTCAGCAGTTCTTGCTTTACACATCAATCCTGGAGCTCAGACTTTCAAGTGCTGAGAACAAGGAAACAAAAGCTTAGATGTTTTGTCCACCCTAAAACTGCTTATGCCTTTAATCATTGATCACTGTGCTAGGACTTCATTGGCTCAGGAATCAATTATTTAGAATGAAGTGCTGTAGGATAAGCCCAAAGTATCTCTAAATTCATTTTTGTGACAACAACACCCCCCGCGCGCGAAAAAAAAAGAAGAAGAAGAGGAATAACGACCTTTATCTAGTAGGATGCTTAACAAATGCCTTGCTATTTCAAAAGATGCATGATACATATTTATTTCTTTTATGTTTATGCTTCTTTTTTGTCTCTCAGTTAATGGCTTTTCTTTTGTTGTTCAGGAACTACTTGTTATCCGCAAGATTCATCCATGTCTGCCTTCCTTTAAGGCAGAATTTACTGCATCTGTTCCTCTAACTCGTATTAGAGATATTGCTCATCGGAACGATATTCCTCATGACCTCAAGGTTATTCTTTGCTGAGCTTGCATGGATTTTCTTTGTAATAATATGATCTGCTAATTCTATTAGTTTTTTATTTTTCAAATTCCAGCAAGAAATAAAGCACACAATACAAAACAAGCTTCACCGTAATGCGGGCCCAGAAGATTTGGTTGCTACAGAAGCTATGCTTGCAAGAATTACCCAAAACCCTCGAGAATATAATGAAGCGTTTGTGGAGCAGTTCAAAATTTTTCATAAAGAACTCAAAGATTTCTTCAATGCTGGAAGGTTTGATATGAAGTTAAAAGTTCACATAAAATTATATACACCTCCCATTGCCCGAAAGCTTTCATGACACATTTACAACAGTTTTGAATATTAGTTCTGCATCCCCAGACCAAAACTCACCTACAGTTTACTTTGGTATAATTTTATGACTTGTCCCAACTTCCAAGTTCAAAATTTTTGAGCTGGAGAGTATTCCAATATGAAGTTTGTGCTTTGAATGTAATTGCAACATTCTAAATTGGTTGGTTAGTCATCCATTTATGACTGAGCTTTTTGCAGCCTTGCCGAACAACTAGAATCAATCAGTGAATCAATGGATGAGCGTGGCCTTCCTGCTCTGACATTGTTTTTGGAGTGCAAAAAGGTGGATCTTCATTTTTAGATCTTCTTAATTTTCATCTGTTGAGGTCATGTATTTTTATAGCCAGAAACTGAGATGTGATTTGAATCTGAACATACAAGGTGTTGCTACATAACTACATCTTGATTGTAAACTCAATAGCTGATGCAGCCAAGGATAAGAGTCAAGTTGTTATATGTAGAACGATTTTCAGTTTTGTCAACTTAGAAATCTTCATGTGTAGCACCAACATGTGAAGTGCAATTGAAGCACAACTTATATTGTTTTGAACGTCTAGTCATAATTATTCTAGGTATAAATAAGATTTTAATTTGGATTTTTAGATCCTTTTATGCATTCATGCTTGCTCTGTTACTTATGTTTCTGAGAACTATCTCCAGAATCATTCTAGCAGGGGAGACAAGACCAAGGGGAAGATATCTCCAGAATCATTATAGCAGTCTGATTTACTATTCTACAAATTCATCAGTTCTGAACCACAAAAAAGAAAAAAGAAAAAAGAGAAAAAAAGAAAAAAGAAAAAGAAAGAATAAAAAGAAGAAATCATGAGCAATGGTCATCAAAGCAAGCACAAAGTTGTGCTTTCCACTTTTTCTACTTAATAGTACTTGTCTGATCTCCCCCACCCCCTCCCAAAAACAACACCTACCTTTATTTTTGAGCTGATTTTATATTAATATATCCATTTTGTTAAGGGTTAATTAGTTATAGTTTTTTGGCATCTGATCTTAAGTGGAAAATTTTATTTATTTATTTATTATTATTATTTTTTTCAGAATTTGGATGCTGTTGAATCAAGTAGTTCTTCAGAAAACATTGCCATTGATCTGTTATTCAAAACCATGCAATCTTTGAATGCTCTCAGAGAAATAATTGTAAAGAGTCTTGAAAGTGGTCTTAGAAATGATGCCCCTGATGCTGCGATAGCTATGCGTCAAAAGGTGAGATGGCGAGATCATTTTTTTGTTGCAACATTTGGCTATGTTGAAATTTAACCGTTCTCTCTCTTTCTCTTGGGAGGACAGTGGCGACTATGTGAGATCGGGTTAGAGGACTATTCATTTGTTCTTTTAAGCAGGTATGTAGAATTCTGGGATTTCTTGTTATGGAGGACATAAGCACATTTTTTTAATGTTTATAATGGTATGTTATTCATTCCAATAAATCTGAAACACTTTTCCTTTGAACCATTTGTTATGTTGGAAACTTGTCAAGATAGTCTCTGTCAACATGTGTTGGACATCTTTTAAGATTATTACAATAGAGTGTGTATTTATTTACTTCAAGAGTATGCAGAATGATGGTTACCTTTCTATTTTTATATTTTTATTTTTAAATGACTGAAAATTGCTTTTAAAATATGCGATCAGAGAGACCCTTATTGTAAAATTTTGGATGCTGTTTAAAAATACTGTTTGTCATTTTTAGTTTCATCAATGTTGTTCTTTGATTGCTTCATATTAATTTGAAATTTAAATACAGTTAAAATATATTTGGTCAGAATATGAGACATATAAACACAGATACATGTGCATCAAGTGTTTAAGCTGGCAAAGGAATGCCATGACTGGAGTAGTAATTAAAACCCATGTACTATATCACTATAAATTCTCACAAAAAATTTATCATCTTATCTTTGTTAATCAATACTTCCTGGATTAAAAGCCTTGCTGACACTCATTGATTTGAATAGATTCCTCAATGTGCTTGAAACTGTGGGAGGGGCTCATTGGCTGGCAAAGAGTGTGGAAGCTAGGAATATAGACTCTTGGAATGATCCTATTGGTGCACTTGTTGTTGGCATTCATCAGTTAGGGTTATCTGGTTGGAAGCCAGAGGAATCTGCTGCCATTGAAAATGAACTTCTTGCCTGGAGAGAGAGAGGTCTCTCTGAAAGGGAAGGTGCCATCATCTTCTTTTTGTTTTAGTTCTCTATTGTATGATTAATATAATACAATATTTAGGCTTGCATCAAAATTCATAACCTGGGTCTCTTTCTCCCGCCCCCCCCAAAAAAAAAATGAATAATAAAGGGAGTGAAGATGGAAAGATGATCTGGGCATTAAGGCTTAAAGCTACTCTTGATAGAGCCAGGAGGCTAACTGAAGAATATTCTGAAACGCTTCTTCAAATATTCCCTCAAAAAGTCCAGGTAAGAAAGGAAAAAGAAAAGAATTTGCTTTTCTTTTAGGTTGAAAATATCTATGTATCGTATTATTAAAGATTTGAAACCTGCATATGGGTCTTCTTGGATGATGACTTTGTAAAATACTATTTTTCTTGTGTGTTAGAATTATGAATTGCAGAGGTAATTCTTTTTAATGTTTTGTGATGCTAAATTACTACAATTTGAGAAAAAAGAAAATGGCAAAACCATCTCAGTATGTGATGCTAAACTTCAAAATGAAGTGACCTGAAGTTCATAACATTATCTCATGGCACTTGCAGATGCTAGGAAAAGCTTTTGGAATCCCTGAGAACAGTGTAAGGACATATGCTGAAGCTGAGATTCGTGCTGGGTACGACAACTTTGTTTTAAATATTTTGGAAAAAATTTCTATTTATCTGTAGGCTAATATGGTTTGCAGATTTATCTAATGTTAGTATCTGGACCTTATGATTAATGAATTGATTATCTAACTAGTATTCTTCTCTAACTTCTACTGGCAATGTCATCTGTAGTGTAATTTTTCAGGTTTCAAAACTATGTACCCTTCTTTTAAAAGCTGTTAGAAGCACAGTTGGTTCTCAAGGTTGGGATGTTCTTGTTCCAGGAGCTGCTCTGGGAACATTAGTTCAGGTAACCTCAATTTCCTTGATTGAAATAGCATCAAATACCCCAAGAAATTTGTTGTCCAGCCTCCCCTAACACCCCCCCACCCCCCCCAGAAAAAAAAAAAACATAAGAAAAAAAATCAAGTAAAGAAAGAAATTTCACGGTTGATGTTCAAATTGCCTCTGATTTGGTTGATTTTTGTTCTAACTTGCAACTTGTAAAGCTTTTTGTAAAGCTTTTAGAGGTCGGTACCCTTCATTTAAAAGCTGTTAGAAGCACACTTGGTTCTCAGAGTTGGGATGTTCTTGTTCTGGGAACATTAGTTTGCTGTAAATTGCATCTTTGCCCTATATAGGCTATAAAGCAATTGAATAGGCCTTTAAAGAAATTTCTGTCTGCTAAAGTCAAAATGAAATAGAGAATAGGCCTTTAAAGAAATTTCTGTCTGCTAAAATCAAAACGAAATAGAGAATATTGTAGAGAAGGTGGAAGCAAAGAAAGAGAGAACAAGAACACAAGGGAATTACGTGGTTTGGCCCCCTTGGCCTACATCCACAGGACAAGAGCACTAAGGGCTAGGTTTTCTCATATACATTTCTTGATAGTACATTGCAATGGAATCCATATTTATGATTGAGATTACACATAAAGTCATGATAATTTAAATTTGAATTGGATATTGATCGTCTCAATTCCATGATTTTCTCTAGCAATCAATGTCTTGATTTGGTATTTTACTTTCCAACACTGTCCATAAGAGCTGGCCATGTATTCATCCTTCTTTATAAAGGTATTTTGTTCAAAACCATGAGCATGGCCTCCACCCTAGGTGTTGGATAAAAATTAATCTTCATGCTGTTTGTTTTAGGTTTTTGTGTTCCATTGCTTGGCATGTGAGCTTTTTTTTTTTTTTTTTTTTGGGGGGGGGGGGGGTTGGGGGGTGGGGATGGGTGGGTGGGGTGGTGTGAGCTTCACATTATTGGTGAGTGGTGACAGGCA
>NW_027070029.1:0-1377 GCF_002906115.3 Quercus suber
AAAGGGATATGTTGTGAGATGTGTTAACAAATGTGCTCCTTATTTCCTAATCCCAATGGGATGAAATTTCCACTGCATCACATTGATGAGAATTATTATAATTATAGTGATGCACTGTGACTCTTAGATGGACCTCTTTTGATTTTCACTAATATAAAAACAATTTTATTAATTCAAAATGAAATTTAAAAATTTCAGTACATCACAAACACCGTGTTATTGCAACCCTCATCTAATCTACTTGAGTTACAAATTTAATCACATTAGTATATCGTCAATACTGGTTTCTTCACCAAATCCAGGACTACATCCCAGTAGTGTTTGTCAAGATCTTTTGTGTGAATGTATTGTTGTAAGAATTGTTTCAATCTAGTGATGCCTTCAAATCATTCGTAGTAATTACCTTGTGATCCACATAAACAACTGGTATATACTCAACATCAGTGTAAATGGAAAACTAAATGATCTGAATAACAATGGTGAAGACCAAAATCCATGATAACTTCATGAAACTTGCTTGATGGAGGGACACTGGAGCGGTTGCCCATGGACATTTATATACTTGCAATTGAGTTGGGGCCATCTGATGCAACTTAGGGAAAGGTGCATGAATAGGCGTGGAAGATAAGGAACTTGGAGTCATAAAAGAGATAGAAGGTGAAGGAGACTCAAATTGATGTTTAAACTAACTCTAGAGAAATACAACCGTGGAAAAACATAACAAACACATTCAAAAACTTTAGGAAAACATGGAAGACTATAGAAGAAGGAAATAAAATGGAGTGAGGAGACACTCCATCAAGAATGGTACAAAACATCCTATGGATGAGATAACAAGCAGTCAATATTTGTTCTGCATTAGTCTAGTCAATACAGTGATGTGGTTAAATCTAAATGAAGAACTTAAGGGTTGTTTGTTTGGAAGTGAAACAGGGTAGATGAAAATCTTTGGAGAGAAAATAAGAAAGAAATTTTTTTTGAAATGTGTTTGGTTGGGTGGAGAAAGAAAAATAATGGTGGGAGTTAAGTGTTTTCTCCTCAAATCCACCAAAAAGTTTTCTCCCCCGAATAAGGAGAAAACTGGGAGAGGAAGCAATGAGCTTCCAAAAATACCCCTCATGTTGGAATTCACCTTCCAAATCTCCAAAGTGTTACCCCTTTTTTTTCCCCTATTCCTTTTTTCTTTCCCTATTCATTTTTATCTTCTTTTTTTTTTTTTCCTTTGTTTCTCTGTTACTAATGTGCTGGCTTCCTTTTTTTCCTTTGATTTTTTCTTTCTCTATTATTAACATGTTGGCTTCTTTTCTTTTTTTTCTTTGATTTTTTTCTAGACGTGTAGCTTTCTTCTTCCTTTTGTTTTTTTTTTTTTTTTTTTTG